>NC_056730.1:459274685-459314685 GCF_019279795.1 Protopterus annectens | reverse complement strand
TTGGCATGCCCTGTTTGTAAGCCATACAGCTATCCATTGTATCAAGGGTACATCAGTGCCTTGCTGTTATAATTTATTGATCATTGTTATCATTGTTTTGTGTATATCCTTTCAAATGGTGAAGTTAAATCTATATAAATTACATCACAGCATAATTTTTCATTCATAGCTGTTATTGTTGTAAAACATCAGGTTACAGATGGTAATAAATTTATTTTCAACATATGCCTACTGATATATGGTTTCAAGTCCCAACCTTTCCAGTTCTGACAATAACATATCCAGTGTTACCTTTTCCATTATTTTTCCACAACATGAAAGTATCCTTAAGGGTCTGTATGATTCTGGGGTTGTCCTACTCCCCTTTCCCTTAAAGGCAGGTTTAATAAGTGCATGTCTCCAATCTTGAGGAATCACCTCATATTTATATGATCTAATAAATAATAGATGTAATGGTACTGTACATTTTTTCTGAAGTGTTCTCAGATCATTATTACTAATTACATCTCCTCCCTGTCCTTTGCTTGGATCCAATTTGAATAGTTAATTTTCAATATAATCAAATTTAATTTCAGTATCTGAGGTTATCTGTCCAGGTTGCTACTAGGACAACTAATCACCCCCTTTGTGGAGCCAAACTGTTTTGCATACCATTTTGTAAATATATCTGTAATCTGTTGTGTCTGAAAATAAATTTAGAATCTAAACACAGCTTATCAGTGTGTATGTTTTTACTCCTTCCACATCTTATGCATCTATAAAATGGTTTCCTGTTATGCTCAATATCTTTATATAAATTTTCCTGAATTTTTTCTTGATCTTGTCTCACACTATGCTTAATTTGTTTGTCCTGCTTGTTTATTTCAGTTTTCAAAGTTATAGTTCGACCTCTTTTCCATTTCTTATATTTTTTGTCTCTCACTTTAATGAAGTATCTTGTTCTTATGGAAATGTATCCCCCTGACACTGTGTGCCTAAATCCTGATGTTAAACATTTTATTGATTTTTTGCATTCAAACAATTTATTTTTCAAAACTTTCCACATTCCTTCTTAGTTTTTCCACTGAACATATCACTCTGATTAGTTTTACATAGTGACTGTTTTACTTCCATATAATCTGTTATTAATCTTCTGAGAATTAGTCTAGATTTCAGTTTAGCAGAATTATCTAGCAACAAATTTACTTTTATAACCTCGTGATCACTGCATATCAATGATGGTAAAACTTGACATGAAGTAACAGTAATTTCTTTAAGAACTCAAACAATATCTAGTATGTTCCGTTCCATGGCATTTTGTTTTTACAATCTGAAGTGTTGCTCCTGAATGTACATTGTGATGTACATTGTGAATAATTTCCTTACTAATGATGTTGAATCAATATTATTCCAGTCTGTTTCTGATAAATTTAAGTCCCCAGTCACTATTATTCTTCGCTCTTGTGTTTCATGCAAGAAATGTTTTAATTCCTCTAGGTCATCAGCACCTGACTTTGGAGGTCTGTACACTCCAACAATAGTTATATGTTCCAGGGTTGTCTTTATTATCACAGTTACACAATCTATAGTATTGGTGTTATCACTGAACATATAATAATCACAGATCAATAACTATATTTAATCCCTATTATATAACATCACCACCTGATTTTCTGTTAGAATGTCTGTTACTGAAAATGTTTATATCTTGATGGAAATGGTTTCCAGTCATTGTTCTTTAACCATGATTCACAAACAGTAACATCAATACTGTAGGAACACATTTTCCAATAAATACTTTATCATTAATGTTCTTAGCATTAACAGCCATCGAAAATGCAGCAAATGTTGCTGTCTGTGGACTGTTTCAACCTGGCAAAAATCCTGCTTTGTGTTTGTCAAATACTGTAAAATATCTGCTGCAGAAAATTTCTTCCCTGATCTTGACAAGTGCATGCCATCCTGTCTGAACACATGCCCCAAATTAGACTTGGATGCTGTACACTTTTCTATTTTTTTAAACGGGATATTTTTATGTAGGCATTTACCCAAAAAATATTTTCATTGATGGTGACATGACTCTCCTTTGTGTACGTGAGTTGTGAAAAATATGTCCTAACACCTGTGCAAGCTATACTATTTAAAAGGGCTGTACGTTCCCTACCAGCAGTCAGAGAGTCATTGCAGAAGAGATAATTTATGCTGACACAAATAAAAGCAGATCCGTACTTCCTTACATTAAGGCGTTCTGAGGCCTTCCTCATAATCTCTATTTTTGCTGCTGGCAAGCATAACAGTATTTGATGTTCGTTATCTGCTCTGCAGATGGAAGTGTCAGTTCCTCTAATAATTGAATCTCCAATTGCAAGAATATATTTTGTGAACAGTTCTGAAGAATCTTTAACTTCTGTTAATATCTCCTCTATCAATTGTTACAGAAGGATGATTTTCATCACCATTAGTCTTATTAATCCCACTGTTTTCATTGTTTATTACATTTGCAAGCATGAAGTTCTCATCCAGCTGGCTTTGAACATCCACACCTTGAGTCATGTTGTCAACATCGTCATCCATTTTTTTCTTACAGTAACGTTCTTCAATCTGTCTACATTCAATTTTGATTTCTTCCTTTTTGTCCGCCCCTTGCTTTTTTTCTACCTTCTCTTTTGGAAAAAAATATGCCTTTTTCTGTAGACTGAAGGCTTTTTGATAGAAAAAAATGATAATTCCTTGCAGTCTGAGTTACATAACAAAACAGTGTCCTTTTTAGTATGCATTCTCTTTGCTTTGCAGACATGTATCAGTTTGTTTTGCTTCATTGTTATTTGTTATGAATGTCTTCCTTTCTTTTTTATTTTCTTCGATGTGTTCTGAATCCTCAGACTGCAGAATACTTGTATTCAGAATTCCAAAGTTATCAGTAGCATCATCTTGTTTCATAGGTGTTGAGTAATCTTTACAGACAATAGACACATCCTTTCCTAAATGTGTTTTATTTGCTCTTTACCTAACATTATTTATCTCATCAGTCTAGTCATTAATATACGTAACAACAGTTCTCCAAGCCGTGTCAATTGCTTTAGTGCAATTGCCATCAGTAAGTCTAGATTTACTACTAATAATGGTAAGCAAATAATCCGTTTGACATGAGGAACACAGATCCCCAGTGTTTTAAATATGCATAGCATTTATTACACTGTACAAGATAATCTCCAGGATTCAGCAAGCTCTGCACAGTGTGCAGAAATAGTGCAGGAGCTGCTGGAGGCACTATGGTCACCGAGAGATCCAGGAACAAGCTCTCTGGACATGCACAAGCACTTCTACACTATTTCTGCATGGACACAGCTCCTGTATGCAAATTACCTCATTTGCAGATGAAAACCATGAAAATGTGGTGAATTTGTGGTCCAGGAAGCTGGCAGCCGGCAGCGCACGACTAGTGTAGTCTGCAGAAATTTAATCGGTTAGTAACCGAGTACATTTCTGCAAACTATAAAACAGAGCCATGACAGCTCCAAATAAAGGGTGTATATAATGTGGAAAGCATGCCAATGGCCAAATATATGGCCATTGGCAAGGAAAACAGTTGGGAAAAAAATAAATAACTTTTATTTTATTTAGCCGATTTTGGCTGTTTAAGCATAGGGCAGTGGCACGCAAACAGGACGAAAATAAAAAAAAAATTGAAATAAGCACTGTATCCAAAATCACAATTTTGCCATTATACTCAATGGCAGGCAGAAGACAACATGGCCAGTGAATAGTGGTTGCTAAGGGGGAAGGCTCAGTGTCAGACATAACTAGGCATTAGCAGGTAATCTTATGCAAATGAGAGGAATGATACTGAATCCCATATCCCCTCTCATGGCTAGCCTGCACCCAACCGTGTAGGTGCAGAAAGACCATGGTGCAAACCTAAGAGCTAGCTGACATCATAGAGGGGTGTGTCAGGCATACTGTAAGCTTATTGGAGCCCTGTGGCTCGGGTTTGCCCTTAGCTTAGCAGAGCTAAGCAAGGGGGTGTGTATGAAGCTGCCAAGCACACTTTACATTGCCTAAATGGCTGTGCTCGCCTCGCATCGTGTTTTAAAGGAAAAAAATAAATAAACCAGGAAATAGCAGCTCCATGCACATCTGAGCATTGTGTTTGCATGGCATGCCCCTGGGCTTAAACAGAAAGGCAATGGGAAGGGAAAACAGCAGTAGGAAGGTAATCAAGGAGAGCTAGCATAGCTGGCAGGTGAAATGTATCAAAAACAGCCAATTACACAGGCAGCAGCCTAGCCCAGCACACCACTATAAACTGTACAAACACCTTTCCCTCTGGATTTTCCCCTAAACTGTACACCACAGGTGTACAAAAGCGGGGACATTTTCCCAAACAAAAGCAACAAAATGGTAGGGGCTGCAGCAGATATCATAAATCAACATGTGGAAGAGGTTGAGGGTGGTATGGATGAGAATGCTGATGACCAACCTACAGTGAGGAGAAGGAGAAGAGTGCAACCTACCAGGGGCTACATGAGCTGGAGACAGTGGAGTGCTATAGGGTGGACAGGGACCTCCTACAGCACATTGTTGAGCTGTGCCGGCCACACCTCACACACAGAACCAACAGAGGGGAACCCATCCCAGTGGATACTGAGGTATGTGTAGGCCTAAAAATACTACCCACAGGTACCTTCCAAATGCCAACTGGGGATATCATGTAGATCTCACAGGCATCAGCATCAAGGGTACTCTACCGGTTCCTGGATGCCATCTCAGCACATGCCGGTGAGTATGTATATTTCCACAACAGACATGAGGCATTGACCAGCAATTGCGTCTCTTCCACCAAGTAGCAGAATACCCTGAGGTAGTGGGTGCTATAGACTGCATGCACATATGCATCAAAGCACCACCCAGTGAGCGGGGTTGGGTCTACATCAACAGCAAGGGCTTCCCCTCCATCAACTGCCAGGTCATGTGCGATGCCCAGGACATTATAATGAATGTGTGTGCTGGAAGCTATCATGACTCCCACATCTGGCATATGACACAGCTGTACCAGCGATTTGCCAATGGGGACATCCCTTATGGCCAGCTAGTGGGGGATGCTGATTACGCACTGGAGCCGTGGCTGATGACACCCATCAGAAATGCACATACACCCGAACAAGAACTCCATAATGAGGCACACGCATAGACCAGAATCATAGTAGAGCATGTGTTTTGGATGCTCAAGTCACGGTTCCGATGCTTGGACACATTCGGTGGAGCCTTGCAGTACTCACCAGCTACATGTACCCATATTGTCATCATATGTGCCATGCTACACAATATGATCCTTCGGAAACAGCTGCAGCAAGAACAGCATGGGGCAGGGCCACACAGCCCCCCACCATTGCCAAGGCCTGCACAGGCGCAGAGTGACTCGGAGAAGGAACAACCTGAGCCTACCCCAGTAGGCAGAAGGAGGTGTGCCTAGTATGCCCAGGCTGTGGCAAAGAGGCAACACATAGCACATACACTGACAGGGTAAGAACCCAGGGAATGACACTTCTCTCTGACTTGCACATACAGTAAAAGGGATGCCAAACATGACACTACCTGTGCTTAACCATGTATGGGGAGTGTACTATGTGCATCCAACATAGTCATCCCTCCAGCATCATCCTCAATACTGGCACAGCCACAAGGTAAGTCACTCTCCCCATCAATTGCCGAATGGAGTAGTATGTTTTATTACTTGTATCTATGGTATGGATGTGAGCATGGAAGGGAATCGGGTGGCTGAATGGGATGCTAGCAGATATTAGACACCTATAGTGGCAGCACGAGATCTGTAACAAATACTGGTGTCACCATAGTACCCAGTACTAGACAAGGTGACAAAACCCAGTGCAGGAAATGTGGTGGGCCGCATGTGTTTCCATAGGACACACACATGCCAGTCAGGGAGGCTCACATACCCAACAACAGTCTCAGCCAGCAGGACAGGCGTAGACAAACACAAACAAAGGCTGTGATAAGGGCTCTGATTGATGTCTATGGAGAACATCCCTCCACCAGACCTACACAGACAGACTACAACAGGTAAGGCAGTGAGATGTTAGTTCTGAAGGGTAAGAAGTCTGAAAATGAAATGTAGGTCAATCAAACCTAAGACCTGTAGTACACTGATATGCCTCTAGTCAGCATGATAAGTCAGAATATAAAATGAAATGGAGTACCTGAAATACCAGTACAGTCATAGCAAATGTGTACAAGTGTCAGGTGTGCCCCCCAATCCTGTGTAGAAATGTAGTAACATGTATGTGTAGGTATAATAACAGTGGTGCACAGATTACCTGAGCTGGCCAAAGTAGCAGGATAGATTGTAGCATGTGTACAATATGCAGGGCTACATGTGTTAGGTTGGTGTGTTTTGTATATTGTGTAAGAGTGGTCAGTATGTAGGTATAGTGAGGTTTGTCCTGGTGGCCATTGGCCAGTACTGCCGATGACATGGCCAAGTTCTCACAACTGCAGTAAAAAAAACAATGCGTTCCAGCAAAACACATTCCAGCAGTAAGCCATAGTAAGTGTTTGGAAGTAATATCTGTCACCATCTGAAAGATGGACATGGCATGAATGTGGGCCCAGACATACAAACAGTACACAGGAGGGGAGTACCCCAGACTGACAGTGTAAAATATGTTACTTTGAAATGGACACACCTTTGGAATTGTACATACAGGTTAGCAGCAGATTGGTTGGGTTTGTAGTAGGGAATACCAATGTCATCTAGTCAAACACTGGCAGACCACAAAGGTCACAGGTATGAAGTATTGAGAAACAGCTGATGTCCCTGCACAAGCCAGCATAAATGGAATGCCCCATGCATATCTGTGAGTCAGATGCAAGTAGTGTCCATACCACACATGCACCCAGCTCACCACACCATCATCCACAGGTACCTCTCTGGTCTTATCCCTGCTGTTGGGAATGAGCACAATATGACCCCCACTTCTGTATGGCAATAGCTAAAGAATGCAGCACGCAGAACAGGTGTCCCAGGCAGGTGTGTCCATAGCTGTAAGCACCACCCTGCCAACATCCACACCACTGGATCAATAATGACAGAAAGTATTGGCATTAATACCTTGCACACCTACCCTGTCACCCCAGGGGAATATAGTGTCTTGCAGTCTGGGACTGTAGGAGTGACACAATGCAACAGCCTGCTACAGCTGGCCTGCATCACTACCAAATGGCCTACAGCCCTCTGCCAACGGCCTGTGTCTCACCCGTACTGCCAATGTATGTTATGTCATGGATTTCCAAATAACAACATAACACAGTCCACAGAACCCAAATGCAAAGGCCATGTGGACAAATCCCAGTAACATGTCCATCATGTCCTACTGCATAAACTGTGGACCAACACCGAATTACTGCTGGGATGAAGTGATAACTACAGGGAACTTATCATATAATGTTTGCATAATGTTTGGAAGAAGAATAATAGAGGGGGTGGTAGGAGCATGGGCGGCATGGAGTGTGTGAAGTCCGAAAATCAGCCATGTGCACATACTATCCCTGCCTGCAAACACAGGAATGGTTGGCTACAAACCTGCTTGTAAACCACAATGTGAAGGGGTAATGTCCAGAATTATGACCCCTGCCTCTGGGTAACCTGTGTGAATCTGTAAAGCTGTGAGGTATGGCCACAGCAGGATATGTCCATACTGTCACGTTGCTGGGTGTACAAGCATGGGATCCTCAGCCACCACTGTACCAAGGTGCTGAACCATTTACACAGACCCAGCAGCAAGTGTCTGCAGCTTCCCCACCAGAATGGCATGATTGTGCAAGAATATAGACTGCAGACCACAATACTGGACACAGCTGCATTCACCCTGTGTTCCCCAGGACATTACTGCAAGCAAGTATGTATACCTGACAGTACTTGATGACATAAAACATCACAGTGTAAAACAGTACATATGTCTGAATATCTCTGCTAACACCATGACCATGTAGTAGCAGCAGAACAGACACAATTACCTACAGTAACCCACTATCCTTTGCCCATTTTGACCCCATATTGTCAACCGATCTACAGATATCCCACAGAAACAGGTTGTTAGCTGTAGGTGAAGAACAAAAAAAGCCTGCACTGGAGTACAACCTACCTGGAATGGATTCACACATTCAATGCAGAAGGTCATACTGGGCATGCTGTCACACTTAGAGAAACAAAGCCCATGTTTGACAACAAAATACTGAAAGGTCATACTGGGCATGCTCACACACACAGAAATGAAGTCTATGTCTGGCAACAACAGTGGACTATACATATCTGACAGTCACAGATGTTTGTGCACACACTCCTCAGTACACACCTGTTATGCCTTGCACACACATTGGATAGGAATACACACATATATCCAAGGACAACACGCTATAATAGGACAAAATTACACATACATAGATGTGTGGAAGTGCGTGACAGACAGTGACAAAGAGCCTCCCATCATGAGGCCTGTCCCATCCAGCACACATCCAATTGGCTAAAACCACATGATGTGCAAATGTCAATCACTGTAGACATTTGCCTCTGGATTCTTCAGCACTATAGTGTCTGTGGTGCTTCTTCTAACTGTATAACATGACTGTACAAGTCAGTAGTCATCTAGCAGTTGTATACACATACCTGTGGAATATAAACCTGTGTGTGCCTGAGTGTTGTGTGTCAGTTTCCAGATGAATGGGTTATGGCCCATGCACACACACTGCACACCCCATTATCCTACTATGGCAAGCCTGCCGATGTCTTCACCTTGAAATACACCTTTGGGGAAGAAATAGCCCTGTAAGCTCTGTGGCATGTGTAATAACTGTGTAATGCTACAGTATGATGTACTTTTGAAGAACGAAAACCAAACACAAACTTTTGAAAAGACAATGCTGGGAGCGCTGAAGAATCCTCAAAGCCACAAAAAACCTTAACGCAGTTTTTATTGACAAAAATAAATTCAGCGTTTTCGCTACTTCAGTTGAGTAGCTTCTTCAGAGGCAATAAGACCAAAAAAGGCGCCAAACTTTTTTGGTCTTATATATACATGCAATCATTTAAAATAAATTAAATTACATCACTTCCGATTAATATGAAACAGCTCTTTTTTAAAAAAATAAGTAAAATTATATATTATTAATAACTTTCCTAATAAAACAAAACTATTCAAGCCATTGCCATTTCACAACCAAGAATCCCAGTAATGTTCGGTATTCCCAAGGTTCATAAAAACCTTGAGGATCCACCTATGAGGGCATTAGTGGATGGGAGGTCTTCTATCTCCCACCCTTGTGCTAAATATATTGACTTTTTACTTTCTAAGTACTTAAAGCTGATTCCAAGCATTTGTAAAGATTCTTGGTCCTTCTTATCGAACATTAATAATATTGGCTTTGATAGGTCTTATAATTTTCTTACAATCGACGTAGCTGATTTGTATACCTCTATACCTCATCAAGAGGCTATTGAATGGTTAGAACTATTATTGATGGAATTAAAAGCCCCAAGGAATGAAATAAATAATGTTACTGAGCTACTTGATATGGTGTTATCTTCTAACTTTTTTACCTTTGAGAAGGAGTACTACATCCAAAAACGCGGGGTAGCAATGGGATCCCCATGTGGGGCTATAGTGGCCAATTTGTTTATGGCATACTGGGAGGAACAATTTGTGGTTAATCACCCGGTTTGGAAAGAGAAAATTGGCTACTATACCCGGTTTTTGGATGATATTTTTATCCTTTTCAAAGGGGATGCACACCTGGCACAAGGGTTTGTTGACCATCTTAATCAAACTACGCCCTTTCTTAAATTAGGTTTGCCAGTGACGAGATAGATTATCTTGATGTGAAATTGACAAAGGATTTGGGTAACCTCAAATTCGTGTCTACCATTTTTCGGAAACAAACTTATGTTAACTCTTTCCTACACTTTTCAAGCTCTCACTTCTTTAAACTAAAGAGAGCTATTATCAAAGGGCAATTAGTTAGGGTGGTAAGAATGTGCAGTGAAATTAAAGATTTTGAAGATGAATGTTCTTTATTAACGGATTTTTTCATTAACCGGGGGTACCCATGAGTTATTATAGAAGATTTAGTCAGGGAGGTTACATCTAAGAGATTAAATGTTTTTTTTAAACCATTAATATACAAAGAAGGGGATGATTTCTCTGAGACTAGAGATAGTATGCTTGAGAATAATGTTATTGACTTAACTCAAAATGCTAGTTCAGAAAAGCTGGCCAACAAGTACCCCTTGAGTTTTATAACCACATTCAGTCTAGACTCAAGACAAATTTCAGAGATTATTGAAAAGAATTGGTATTTCATCACATGTAATTCCTTTTTAGTGGAGAAGCTAGGGGTAAAACCCAGAATAGTATACAAGAGGGGTAGTAACATCAAAGAGCTTTTACAAAGAAATCAAGCCTGTAATTCTTTTAATAGAATAAAAGGCTGTTTTAGTTGCGGGGCATGCAACTGGTGTAACGTAATACGCATAGGAAACTCTTTCACTATTGGCCACAAAAAATATGAAATTAATAGCAAAATCAATTGTGAAACGAAATCAATTATTTATGTGGCATTTTGCGTTTGTTGCCCTGCTTTCTATGTTGGAAAAACCGACAGGAAGTTTAGGGAACGAATATATCAACACTGTTACGCTATAAAAAACAACAAAAGTGAAAATGCACTAGCGAAACATGTAGAGAACCACCCAGGACATAATTTTGTATTTATGGGTATAGATTGTATTCCCATCACAATTAGAGGTGGTCCAACTTCTCTTTTATTAGAGATTTGTGAGTTAGAATGGCAACTCAAGGTTGATGCCTTTAATTTTCCAGGGCTGAACGAGAGTTGCAATATTGCCCCTGTTTTAAAGTATAGATCTTATCTGAGGTAATCTGGTTTTACAATACAATTTCCTTTTGCTGTAGGGATGCCCAAAAGTTTTTACTGATATTTACTGTCATTGTAGTATATTTTTATGGATACATACTTTTTAACATAAGAATATACTTTTTTGTTAAATTACTTATTAATTTTAAAGAAAAATAACTAAGAATTGATTCATAACATTTAAGCACTGTTTCATAGCCTTGTTAGAACGTATTAGGAACTTTCTGGTGTTTACACACATATTTTTCACCAGTGGCTATATATGGTTTAAGCAGTTGCAGTAATATGTATATATCTGCTTGAATAGTTTTGTTTTATTAGGAAAGTTATTAATAATATATAATTTTACTTATTTTTTTTAAAAAAGAGCTGTTTCATATTAATCGGAAGTGATGTAATTTAATTTATTTTAAATGATTGCGTGTATATATATATATATATAAGACCAAAAAATTTTGGCGCCTTTTTTGGTCTTATTGCCTCTGAAGAAGCTACTCAACTGAAGTAGCAAAAACGCTGAATTTATTTTTGTCAATAAAAATTGCGTTAAGGTTTTTTGTGGCTTTGAGGATTCTTCAGCGCTCCCAGCATTGTCTTTTCAACAGTATGATGTACTAGTTAGGTAGGAGTTCTAATCCCAGATATGACAAGTGAGCGTGTGTGTCTGTGTGTGTGTGTGTGTGTGTGTGTGTGTGTGTGTGTGTGTGTGTGTGTGTGTGTGTGTGTGTGTGTGTGTGTGTGTGTGTGTGTGTGTGTGTGTGTGTGTGTAGGGATCAATGCTTTTGAGGCCATTCACACTCACTATAATTTCAAATGCCCTGCTTTGGCAGGGCTGCTGATGTCATTCACTTTGAAATACACCTTTGGGGAAGAAATAGCCCAGTAATTTATGTGGCATGTCCTATAGCTACGTAATGCTGTAGTGAGATTTACTAGTTAGGTAGGAGTTATATTCCCAAACATGGCAACTGTCAAACTTTGTGTGTGTGTGTGTGTGTGTGTGTGTGTGTGTGTGTGTGTGTGTGTGTGTGTGTGTGTGTGTGTGTGTGTGTGTGTGTGTGTGTGTGTGTGTTTATCTGTGTAGGGTTCAATGCTTTTGAGGCCATTCACAGTCACTTCAACTTCCATTGCCCTACTTTGGCAAGCCTGCTGATGTCATTCACGTTGAAATACACCTTTGGGGAAGGGCTAACCCAGTAAGCTCTGTGGCACATTCTAAAACTGTGCAATGCTGTAGTAGGGAGATAGGAGTTCTAATCCCAGACATGGCAAGTGTAAAAGTGTGTGTGTTTGTCTGTGTAGGGATCAATGCTTTTGAGGCCATTCACAGTCACTACAGCTTCCATTGCCCTACTTTGGCAAGCCTGCTGATGTCATTCACTTTGAAATACAACTTTTGGGAAGGATTAGCCCAGTAAGCTCTGTGCCGCATGCTGTAACTGTGTAATACTATAGTGTGATGTACTAGGTAGGTATGAGTTCTAATCTCAGACTTGGCAACTGTGAGGCTTTGTGTGTGCATGTGGGTTTGTCATACGTATCCTGTGTGGAGGTAGCTGTGAGTGTGTAACAACAGGACTCATTGTGGAGCGGGTATTGCAATTTCTTATATGGTGGACCTATTATATGTCACAATGTCCACCTTACAAGGGTAACAGATGTCAAACAACAGAGAGGATGGGATAGACAATCTATACCCCTACATGTGACATGTGACATCATGGCTTGGGGAACAATATAGGCAACCCGTATTACCCAGAGAACACTCTCCACCCATGTCTCATACACAAACACACTTGGCTAGGCAACAACCATTATGTTGGTAGTTCCCTACATATTGCCCACAGATAGGCTTACATTTTCTGTTTATTGTTCAATTGAATATTGTGTTAAAAATAATACTGCATTTATCTGCTTATTTATTTGTTTACTGAAAATTGGAAGCTCTCTCTCTCTCTGTCTGCCCCTGTCTGCAGTTAGTTTTCCTCACCCACCATCACTGTTCTTGTTGTGGTTTTAATCTTGGTGGCTTTGGAACTGGCCGCCCCTCCTATAAATTTGTGTTTGCTCACTCAGCCGAGTACAGTGAGATCATATTTTGATTTAAGACACTCCTACCATTCCCATCTGTTCAGCCCTATCCCATCTCTATCCTAGTCTAGTCTCATTAGCTCATCCTGCCTAATACAGAGAGAATATTTGAGTAGGCATACCCACTTAGACCCTGAACTTGTCTAATTGAAGACTGCTGTAACAGGGCTCAGTTCTGAGTTTTTTTTCTGGTTAATTGGGTAATTTGTTCAAATCAGTTTGCTTGTTTTCTATTGTTATATAAAAAAAATTGCACTTTATCTGCTTTTACTGTATTTGTGTTTCTTCCTACTTTATTACCTTATTTTGCTTTTGCCTCTTCTTAAAAGTACTCAGTTGTGTTTATTCTGCTGCATTTATTACTGCTTGGTAGTAGCCTGATTAAATTGTAACTGTTACTCTAAGTCTTTTGGTTATTGCACTTGGGCTTCAGACCAGTTGTTTTACATTAAGAAGGTTTGTGGTCTGCACTGTTGTGGCAGGACAGGTAGCTTACATCCTTCTAAGTTGGGAATTGCCAGTTGAAGGCTCAATGTCTGTTATTCTAAAAGTGTATTAGTTCCAGCTTAAGCACTTGGGCTCCAGGCCAGTTATTTTGTACTCCTGTGGGAGGAGAGGCTAGATTCTACCCTTTTGTGCTGGGAATTTCTGGTTAAAGGCTTACTGTGCCTGCTCATTTTAACTGTTTTTTTTCTGATATTGGTGCACGTTGTCTGCTGTAGCATAGACTAGATTCAGGCCTGCTGAATCGAGCTTTGTTTGTATAATTTGAGCACTAATCCAGGCCATCTATTTTGGAGAAGGTTCCCCTGCACCCTCGTGGCAGGAGTGTAAGGTTAGAACTTGTCAAATTGAAGCCTGCTGGAATAGGGTTCAGTTTTGAGTTTTTTACTGGTTAATTGGGTAATTTGTTTAAATCAGTTTGCTGTTTCCTATTGTTAATTATTAAAAAATGCACTTTATTCATCTCTTTTACTGTAATTGTGTTTCTTCCCACTTTATTAACTTATTTTGCTTGTGCTTCTTCTTAAAAGTACTCAATTGTATTATTCTGCTGCAGTTATTACTGCCTGGTAGTAGCCTGATTAAAATGTAACTGTTATTCTAAGCCTTTTGGTTTAAGCAATTGGGCTTCAAACCAATTGTTTTACATTAAGAAGGTTTGTGGACTGCATTGTTGTGGCAGGACAGGTAGCGTACATCCTTCTAAGTTGGGAATTGTTGATTGAAGGCTCAGTGTCTGTTATTCTAAAAGCGCATTAGTTCTGGTTTAAGCACTTTGGCTTCAGGCCAGTTATTTTACATTAAGAAGGTTTGTAGTCTGCACTGTTGTGGGAGGAGAGGCTATATTCTTCCCTTCTGAGCTGGGAATTTCTGGTTAAAGGCTTATTGTGCCTGCTTATTTGATCTGTTTCTGTCTGAAATTTGTGCACCTTGTTTGCTGTAGCCCAGAAGTTAGTAGTTTATTGGCCATTTTGGGCTAATTGCTATCTCTTTCATTTCCCCACATTTATGTGATTTTGTGCACTGGGCAGTGCCTGTTATCTAGGGTTAAACTATTCCCGGCTCCACAAAGTCTGCTCTTTAAATTTTCCCTTGAAACTAGACAAACTTTCAACTTAAGCACTCAAACCATTCATTTCACAGCCCTGCACTTGCTCAAAACTCATAGCAAGCACCAATTAACCCTAGCACTAGACCCCTTATACTTTCCAGAAGGACAAGGCTCTCTATTCGTCCCTACCAGCTAATCAGTAAAACAGCTCACTTTACCTATTCAGGCATGTCCAAATGGCAGTTTTAGGTGTACTCTCCAGTCCAACTGGTGAATCTGGGCATTTTGAGGCAATGACGAAAACCACCAGGCACAGGAGCTGAGCAAATAAAACGGTTTATTCTGGTACCTCGGCTACAAATAGCCTTCAAAGGAATAACCATTCAAGTTTCTTACATCTTTTTATAATAAAAGCCAGATTGCTCATTAGACAATTAAACAATTAAACAGTGCATACTAGCAAATTCAATCTGACAAGAAATTTTGTATTTAAAGTTTAAAGAGAAAACAAGCATCAGAATAAAGCATCAAAAAAAGAGACATCAGAAAAAAGAGACATCAGAAAAAACATTCATGCACCACAGAACAGCCCTAAATACACAAGTATAGTCTAAATAATAAACTAGTGATTTACTATATAATAATTAACTAACTTGAAATTTAATAAATATCAACATTTTAAATAGTAATATTTATTTCCAAATTCAACCCTTTGGGTTTTAAAGTTCCAAACATTAAAATAAATCTACTTTCTAAATTCAACAATTTCTCTAAAAAATTACTAGCATTATACACATCAGGCCTAGCTAACGCACAAAAAAATAGAGAGTCCAAAACACCATTATGAACACTATTAAAATGTTCAGAAACTGGACTCTCCATTCTACACTTTCTAATATCCCCCATATGTTCCAAAATCCGGATTTTAAGCTGACGTTTAGTTTGACCTATATAATACTTAGGGGGAGTACAACCACAACCCACTATATATACAATCCCACAAGATTTACAATCAAATTTGTCAGTAGCCTTATATTTTACCCCATTAATATGACAACCTGACAAATTCTTCACGTTTGGACAAACTTTACAATTACCACATCTGAACATCCCCTCAGATATAAATGTACCATTAAACAAAATAGTCTCCATTATTTTTCGCTTTGGCTTTAACATTTCCTTCAAATTCGCATATCTTCCATAAGAAAAACAAACGTTCTTAGGAAATAAGTTACCAAACTCATGATTTTTAGAAACTAATGGCCAAAGAAAATCTACAATCTTTTTAAGAGTAGAAGAAAAGGGAGAAAATTTTGTAACAAAGAATATTTTATTCTCACTTTTACTACTCAAAAGGGTTTTCTCAGTATTCCTAATTCTATAAGTTCTACTACCATCCCTACCATTCACATTAGAACTTAATACCCTATCAATACTATCCTTAATTAGAATTTCAGAATAACCTCTAGCTACCAGTCTGTTTTTAACATCCTTAAATTCTGATTCCAATAAACCACTTTCAGAGGTATGTTCAAATGTCCGTTTAAATTCACCAAAGGGAAGTGATTCAATTAAATGCATGGGATGAGCACTTGTAGCATACAGGAAATTATTAGTTGCAGTATCTTTTCTAAATGGTCTAAACTGTACAATATTATTAATATCCACATATATTAAAATATCCAAAAACTGAATAGTGTGGACATTAACTACATATGTGAATTCCAGACCAAATTTATTCCCATGCAAAGTCCCAACGAACTCATCAAATTTCCTAACATCACCAGAACACACAAAAATTAAATCATCTATGTACCTATAATAAAGTACCACATTTTTCTTAAAAAATTCCAAAGTATATAAAAATGTGATCTCAAAATAGGACATAAATAATATAGCATACGTTGGGGGCAAAATTTGCCCCCATCGCAGTCCCTTCCCTTTGCAAAAATATTTTTTGTTCACACAAGAAATAATTATGAGTAAGTGCGAATTCCAAAAGTAAAATAATGAAGGATGTTCTGGGACCCTCCCCTAAAATACACCATTTTCAAGAAATCCACCACAAGAAGAAACAATCGGGCGACCAGGGAGGTCCAACATATTTTTATGTATTTTGGGCAAGGCATTTTCTTGAAAATGTTGGCATATTTTTGGACAGTTTCTTGAAAAAAGAATTGAGAAATGTGAGTTCACATATTTCTAATACTAACAGTTTTTGTGAGAAGATAAAGAATTTACAATGGGAAAATACTTTTTATTGAGCCACTGTAGATGTTAAGTCCTTATACACTAGTATTAGAACTAAGTTTGGCCTAGAGGCTATTGGTAAAATTTTAGGGGAGGGTCCCAGAACATCCTTCATTATTTTACTTTTGGAATTCGCACTTACTCATAATTATTTCTTGTGTGAACAAAAAATATTTTTGCAAAGGGAAGGGACTGCGATGGGGGCAAATTTTGCCCCCACGTATGCTATATTATTTATGTCCTATTTTGAGATCACATTTTTATATACTTTGGAATTTTTTAAGAAAAATGTTTTACTTTATTATAGGTACATAGATGATTTAATTTTTGTGTGTTCTGGTGATGTTAGGAAATTTGATGAGTTCGTTGGAACTTTGCATGGGAATAAATTTGGTCTGGAATTCACATATGTAGTTAATGTCCACACTATTCAGTTTTTGGATATTTTACTATATGTGGATATTAATAATATTGTACAGTTTAGACCATTTAGAAAAGATACTGCAACTAATAATTTCCTGTATGCTACAAGTGCTCATCCCATGCATTTAATTGAATCACTTCCCTTTGGTGAATTTAAACGGACATTTGAACATACCTCTGAAAGTGGTTTATTGGAATCGGAATTTAAGGATGTTAAAAACAGACTGGTAGCTAGAGGTTATTCTGAAATTCTAATTAAGGATAGTATTGATAGGGTATTAAGTTCTAATGTGAATGGTAGGGATGGTAGTAGAACTTATAGAATTAGGAATACTGAGAAAACCCTTTTGAGTAGTAAAAGTGAGAATAAAATATTCTTTGTTACAAAATTTTCTCCCTTTTCTTCTACTCTTAAAAAGATTGTAGATTTTCTTTGGCCATTAGTTTCTAAAAATCATGAGTTTGGTAACTTATTTCCTAAGAACGTTTGTTTTTCTTATGGAAGATATGCGAATTTGAAGGAAATGTTAAAGCCAAAGCGAAAAATAATGGAGACTATTTTGTTTAATGGTACATTTATATCAGAGGGGATGTTCAGATGTGGTAATTGTAAAGTTTGTCCAAACGTGAAGAATTTGTCAGGTTGTCATATTAATGGGGTAAAATATAAGGCTACTGACAAATTTGATTGTAAATCTTGTGGGATTGTATATATAGTGGGTTGTGGTTGTACTCCCCCTAAGTATTATATAGGTCAAACTAAACGTCAGCTTAAAATCCGGATTTTGGAACATATGGGGGATATTAGAAAGTGTAGAATGGAGAGTCCAGTTTCTGAACATTTTAATAGTGTTCATGATGGTGTTTTGGACTCTCTACTTTTTGTGCATTAGCTAGGCCTGATGTGTATAATGCTAGTAATTTTTTAGAGAAATTGTTGAATTTAGAAAGTAGATTTATTTTAATGTTTGGAACTTTAAAACCCAAAGGGTTGAATTTGGAAATAAATATTACTATTTAAAATGTTGATATTTATTAAATTTCAAGTTAGTTAATTATTATATGGTAAATTACTAGTTTATTATTTAGACTATACTTGTGTATTTAGGGCTGTTCTGTGGTGCATGAATGTTTTTTCTGATGTCTCTTTTTTTGATGCTTTATTCTGATGCTTGTTTTCTCTTTAAACTTTAAATACAAGATTTCTTGTCAGATTGAATTTGCTAGTATGCACTGTTTAATTGTTTAATTGTCTAATGAGCAATTTGGCTTTTATTATAAAAATATGTAAGAAACTTGAATGGTTATTCCTTTGAAGGCTATTTGTAGCCGAGGTACCAGAATAAACCGTTTTATTTGCTCAGCTCCTGTGCCTGGTGGTTTTCGTCGTTACTTGTTATTTTTGGTTTTCCTCATTTTGAGGCAATGTTACAACTGCCTCATGTACACAGACAACCCTCTCTTCCTACCACCAAACACTAATATATGCGAGAGATGCAGTTATATAGCCAAACTGGAGGCAAAGCTTTCTCAACCCAAGACTGGAACTGAAAGTCAAGAGGAGAAGGAAAATACTTGCAACACACCACCAGTCTCACGTAGACCTACTAAACTAACACCGGTAAATAACACACATAAATACATGAAAACATACTCGGATGCTCTAAATAAAAATATGCAAAAGCAACAGAGACCTCCAAAGCAGACACCCAAGCAACCTCCGCACCACATCACAAACCATGAAACACATACTTCACATAATCAATGTGCCATGCAATCACAGCCCTTAAGGCAAAATAACATACCCAACATGCAAGTTATAAGCGACTCTATAGTCAGGCACACTGATGTCCCACTAACTAGGCTGGACAAGGAGAAGGTTACAGTTAGCTGTCTGTTGGGCGCCAGGATCCACCACATAACACAAGCACTCAGGTCACTCCAGAACAAGTACAAATACAGCTCTGTCATTGTCCATGTTGGTGTGAATGACCTGAGACGTATCTCCCTGGACTACATGAAAAGAGACATGGAAGAGCTCTCTGATCATGTAGCCCAGGCTGGTATGACCCTGACCCTGAGTAGCATCCTGCCCTCACCAAAAATGATGCCAGAGTATGAAGAAAAAATCATCAATTTCAACACTTGGCTAAGTTTCTGGTGTATTTCAAAGGGGATCCAGTATCTCTGCACCTGGGATGACATGCTTGATAAGCCACGTTGCTTAGCAAGAGGTGGCTTGCACCTGTCACCCTTAAGCTTTCGAATACTGGCCAAGGCTTTTGCTGCCCACATAGTGCCTTTTTTAGGCAAGGCTCAAAAGACAAACCCACCACCATAAGTAGCACAAGTAACCAAAACTGAGGGTAATGCTACTCGACGCCAGAAGTCTAAACCTCAAAATGCATGCACTCGAGGCATTCCTCAGTATAGAGAACATCGATATCTGTGCAGTAAGTGAAACCTGGTTTAAGGCTCCAGAGAGCACCCCAGCATTACCAGGCTATAACTCATGCCATACTTTTCGGCCACAAAACCCAGACCGAAACACAAAATGTGGAAGGTGTATCCATATTCATCAAGGATACCCACACCTCCAGGTTAGTGGCACAGCACAATGCCTCAGAGATCATCCATGTGCAACTAACAACGGGCAAAACTGCAATATAAATTATAGCTTGCTACAGATCACCCACCATGACCCAGCACCCCCATTCCGCGTTTCTGGAGACACTGGAAAATATTAACATCCTACCAACCGCCCTAATATTAGGTGATTTCAATTACCCAAACATTAACTGGGAGAACTACTCAAGTACTAACGCCCTTGCCCAACGCTTCCTAGAATTTATAAACTAGAATGCCCTGGATTAACTGGTCAACACCCCCGCCAGAGGTGACAACATATTGGACCTGGTTATCACCAACATGGGCGACCAGTGTTCTACACCGGAGGTAAAACCCTCGCTGGTTAGATCAAACCATAGACTAATCACTGTGGATATCCGCATTCTGCCCCCACCCCCATTCAAGTAAACCACCGTGAAAAACTTCAAAAAGCAAACTTCACGTTACTTAAGACCGAGGTGGAAAGGTTCACAGCCTCCATGCTAAAGGACAACACTGTCCAAGCTGCTGAATCCCGTACAAAGGCACTTTGTAAGCACCTGCAAGAATGCCTGGATTGTGCTATCCCAAGGAAAACCAAGACTCACTCCTCTAAGAAAAGGAAACCAGTCTGGTGGACCCCTGCATAAACAAGCTATACAATAGAAGGAGGAAACTAGTGCAAAAAAGAGTAAAATCCCAAGAAGGAAAGACATCTCTGATTAGTATCAGCAAGAAACTATGATCCCTCATAAAATCATCCAAGGCTAGCTTCAAAAGAAAAATTGCCAGGGACTGCAAAGATAACCGCAAAGCGTTCTTTAGCTATGTCAAGAACCTAAGCGGAAACTCTCAGATCTGCTCTTAGTTAGTGCAGAATGGCACAAAATACATTGAACCGACTGATATTGCCAACATTCTGGCAGACAGGTTTAGTGCAAACATCACCCCCCTCTCACCCCCTAAAGGGCCCATAACCATACCAGAAGACTACAGTGCCCTGGCAATCACTGGCACACAGGTTAAAACAGCCCTATCCAAAGCCAAGAATACAGCTTCAATGAGACCAGACTGTGTCCCAGGCTGTGTCTTACACGAGCTCCAAAATGAACTAACCCCTCACCTAAACACACTGTTCAAACGCAGCCTCTCTACAGGCTACGTTTCCATAGAGTGGCACACAGCAACAGTTATCCCGCTCCACAAAGGTGGAGCCACAACGGACCCAGGGAACTATCGCCCTATAAGCCTGACTAGCCTGGTCTGCAAAGCTATGGAGCGCATCATCATGGAATTCATTAAAAGAGAAATTGGGAACCTTCAAACATTGGACCCAACCCAGTTTGGCTTTGTTAAGGGCAGATCATGCCTCCTAAACCTGGTGGACTTATTTGAGACAGTTACCAAGGGTTTAGACGAGGGAAGGGAGGTCCACACAGACTACCTAGTCTGCGCAATGGCTTTCGACACCATTCCCCATTCTGATATTATAGACAAGCTCACCAGCCTGAACATAATCCCCTATGTCACGAGAAGGGTTGCCAATTGGCTCATGGATAGAACCCACATGGTGAGAGTTGCAGGCTGTAGGTCTGGCTCTAAACCAGTTACAAGTGGCATCCCCCAGGGCTCAGTCCTGGGACCCCTTCTGTTCAGTATGTACTTCACAGAGGTACAGGCAAGCACAGGAGGACTATGGCTGACCAAGTTCACAGACGACTGCAAACTGGGGGCCATAATTGACTCTCCAGCTGATACAGACATCCTCCAGAAGGGTCTCACTGAGACGGATACCTGGTGTCAAAATCATGGCCTCAAGCTAAATGCTAAAATGTGCATAGTCATCCCCTTTGGAAAAAACAAAGTACCTACGAACTATCACATATGTGGTAGTCCCCTAAATACAGAAAATGTAATAAGGGATCTGGGGACCCAAGTAGATAGCAATCTCTCCTTTGATAATCATATTGCCAAGGTGGTTAGAAAATCCTTCTATGTGGCCCACCTAATCACAAAAGGGTTTGCATCTAAAACAAAAGAGGTTATTGTGCCCCTCTACTCATCACTCATCAGACCCATCATAGAGTACAATGCTAAATAGGATGTGCTGGAGGGATATATTCCTTTCCCAGAGACTCCCCATGCTATGGAACAGGATTCCAATCTACATTAGGCAGAGCCCCTCACTAACACTCTTCAAGAGAAACCTTGACAAGTTGATGGGAAAAAGAAAATGTACCCCTGGGATCACTGCAGTGACTCTGCTAGACAGAGGCACAGGGAACTAATGGCTCTGCTGGACCAAGGCACAGGGAACTAATCTAAGGGGGTGGCGAAAGCCAACACATTCTGGCTAGGCTTATAGATGCCCTCGGGCAGATAGCCTAGTACTTACCTATGAACCTATTAACCTATGATAGTAACCTTGGAGTGATTGCAGTGGACTACAGAGGACATGGCACCCTGTCCCATCCCTACAATGGGCAAATCATTGCATACAGTGCTCTTTCGCTATGTTCCCCACTGGACACCTGCAACAACTGTAGAGCCAGCAAATGTAACCCACAAAGGACATACCTTGCCTTATACACATGCCCTGTATGGACAGACGCCACTGACACCAGGGTATACCTGTATCATGCTGTCAGTGTATGTGCAGGGTCAACCTGGTGTCCATTGCCAGTTCACACCACATGAGGTCAGGAATGGCACATCTGATGTTAATAATCTGTCTGCACAACATGCCCCAGACACCCCAGGTACACTTCCACAGTTAACAGAACATGCATCTGGGACGTGTGCACATCCCAGACACCGTCCATATTATGGAATATAGAACACATACATGGCAAGTATTGCACAGCACTGGCCACCCATAATAGTAACCAAGATGACTGGATGGTGAATACAATACCCACCTATGTGGACCATTCCAGACACTACACCCCTGAGCCACACTGCAGACCATTGTCATGTGGCCTGATGCCAAGGTATTCCCTTTATCTAGCCCTGTACAGCCTTCTGGCACAGTCAGCCACTACACACCTGTGAAGCAATGCACCCATGCATGTCAGTACTGGCAAACCTGTGTCTGTGTGTGTGTCTGTGTGTGGAGTATAATGATTTGGACACCTTTCACACTCACTACACCTCCCGTTGGCCTACTGAAGCATGTCTTCTGATGTCAGACAACTTGACATACCCTTTGCCCATATATCATTCTGATAACCCCTGTGGTGCATGTGATACCTGCATATTACTGTATTGTGGCAAACAAGCTAGTTAGGAAGTCTAATCCTGACCCTGCCAACTGTGATAATATGTGTGAGTCCCTGAAAGAGTGTGGGTGTGTCGACCTTGACACCTGTTCTTGTGGACAGGCACGTGTACTACACCTACCTTATCCCTCTTTTATCATTGTTGCTGATGTCACTCACCATCGAATATACCTTTGGACAGCTCCTCAACATGTAAGCTCTGTGGCGCATGCAATAACTGCATAGACATGTGATGGCACTACATAGTCAGGGGTTTGAAACCCTGTACTGGTAAGTGTGTGACACAAACATGCTTAGGTTTTACTCTCCCACCCCTCCCTGTCTTACTTTGTCTCTGTCTGTCTCTCTCACTCCCTTACTGGTGGATGTGGAGAAGTGCACCTGCTTTGCTTAGGCAGCAGCTTGTGTTTTGTAAGTGATGCTCGTGATCAGCTGATGGCCTCTGCACAAATTACAGTCCCCCACTAACTGATTGCATGTGGAACAGCTGTGGTAACATTCCCATAGCCAATTGCATAGAAACACACTCCTATATCTAGAAACATCATGTTGGTGTTGGCCCTTTTCATTCACTGTGAGCAGAACTTCATGTCGGTGTTTGGAAAACAACATCACAGATGGTAGTGGGATATACTTCTAACAACATACACTGTGGAGGCAGGCCAACAATCAGGTGAGGGATGTTCCACATATGACTACAGAATGTAAGTGTTACTCTTCTGCATTTGGGGTAATGTTGGTTTAACAAGGTTTGCGTGGATATGGCTGGCTTACATGATTTAATACCTGTCATGACAGTGTTATGTGTTTGAGGAAACTCCCACCTGTAGGGTTATCTGCAGACTGGCCAGTGTTTGGAGTATTATGTGTCTTGTGTTACTCACAGATCACCTGTCTTAGAACTGCAGAAGTGTAGTCTGAAGATTGCAGTCAGTACATGGTGACAGCCATAAGAGTTACTGAGTTCATATCCCTCATAGGACATATGTCACACAATAGTAAATGTATGAGGTTATCACAGCAACATGCCAAAATTGGCCCCAGTGTTTGTGCCTCCAGCCACAAGTCTGTCATCCTTTGTACATATGTCATGCAGTAAGAGGTGCATATGTTCTGTACACCATTATTTATTGACATCATACCTGATAACAAGCCAGTCAGATATCAGACTGCTAGAAGTGTTATGTATAGTAGGAGTTATATTTGAGGACATAACCTGGGCATTCTGTGGTTGTGTGTACAGTAGTGAGATCTGTGTACTTGTGGTGATTGTCGAAAGTATGTGTATTGCGACTACGTACCTTGGCCTGTGTACAGACTGTGGTAGATGCCATTTTTCTTGGTCCTTTTCTATCTGATGTTACATGCTGCTCCAGTGTATGGTACCCTATCGGCTTACATGTTTGTAGGGCCAAACACACACATGTCCTATACCACAGACAGGCATCAGACCACACTGTGTCATGGTCCAGTATATGTAGGGTTAGTGTGTGAGTGGCACGTATAAGGATGGTGTTGATCAGACAGTCCATATACTACAATATTAAGCTTGCATACCATATCTGGCTGTAGCTGTGTTCACACCGGTTGTGGGTATGCACTTTCACACAGGTGTCTGTTACTCTGTGCTGTGACATGCCTGTAGAGCCTGCTATATTTGCAGGTACATGTGTATTCCCCCATAATAAATGTAGGCCAGTGTTGTGGCAGTCTGCGAGTAGTTTGCACAGTGCATTGTTACATGCCTAGCAGCTTAGTGTAATTACCCAGTGTGATGTTATGTCCAGATATTTGCCAGATGAACTTCTGCCGGGCCACCATAACTGTTGTGTATTTCTGACAAAGCAGTGGGATGCTGTACAGATGTATGTCACTAACTAGTGTGAATTTCAAACTTCTCTCTTGAGCACTGGGCACCCAGAAACTCTTGTCCTGCAACTAAAGAGACTAAACACTAATTAATCCAAACCACCCATCAGGTCAAGCAGGTCTCTGCCCCCCATATCAAGCAGTGGAAATTGCAAACTTCTGTCTTGAGCACTGGGCACCCAGAAACACTTGTCCTGCAACTAAAGAGACTAAACACTAATTAATCCAAACCACCCATCAGGTCAAGCAGGTTTCTGCCCCCATATCAAGCAGTGGAAATTTCAAACTTCTCTCTTGAGCACTGGGCACCCACAAACACTTGTTTTGCAAGTAAAGAGACTAAACACTAATGTAGGTGCTTAACTTCCAAGTGTCTAGACAGTAAAATGCCTTACCTGCATTAACTTAAACGAATGTTAGCGAGTGTATTAGTACATTCTGTTGTATAATTCCGTAATCAAAACACTGTACTGATGAGTACATCACCAGGAAGAAACAGCTGTATAATGTTCTCCAGTTAGGGCTCCCCCCCCCACCCCAAAATGAAAGTCTATTTTCTTTTGAGAAATACTCAAATCTATAAAATAGCATTTCATTTCCTCTCCTGTTTCATCTGTAACTAACCCCAGCTTTAATTTTATACCCTTTTAAGAATGTCAGAAAATTATACTCTGTGCCCATAACATATTCTATAACTTAGTGCAAACACGCAGTTTAAATTACAGTTAAAAATTCAGTTTAAAATTCAGTTTAACATATAACCATTTAAGCTAACACTACATACTTACCAAAGCCTAAAGAAACACTTGGAGTCAGTGTTAGCCTGCTCTGCTCCCTGCCCCCAATTCCCACCCACCCCACTACTTCTATCTTTATTCTAACCCCTAATCACCTGACCAGTAGTCCAACCCCTGATTCCCTAACAACTAGCCCAACCCACTCATCCAACCTCCCCTCACCCTCCAGTCCAATTACATTCCACACTGATCCCACTGCCAACAACACATTTCCAGACAACACACTTCCACCCTCATACACAACCAACCAGGAATCCTAGTTGTACTACTCTCTCAAAGTGGTATCATGTTACCCACACTCACATCTCTATCACTAGCTCTACTATTGCTAACCTTCCTAACTTCCTTGCAAACAGACCTACCACTGCACAACTACTCCTATCACACTACCCACATGAGCCCACCCTTTCAAACCCACTCACACTTCTATATCTGCCCCACAATCATAAATCTTACAACTACATATTACTCAATAACAAAAATGACACCATCTCACCACACTAAGAAAAACACACATAGACCAAGCTCACAAATAATTAATATTAAAAAACACATACTGACACTCCTACAAACTCTGCTAACCTCTGGTGACATTCACCCAAATCCAGGTCCCCGCTCAGACAGACAGACATCTGACCTGCTGATCCTAAATCTCAACATAAAAAGTTTTACCAACAAGCTAACAGACCTACATGCATTCATAGCCCACTACAACCCTGATGTACTCACCATTACAGAGGCCTGGCTTAAACCCATTATCCAAGATGAATATTTGCTCCCCCAGGGTATAATATACTTAGATGTGATAGAACAAACAGGAAAGGAGGAGGAGTAGCCATTCTCTTTAAAAACACCTTTAACCTCCAGCTCCTGCACACCACACCACCCACTTTTCAAAATACTGATGTCCTATTTTCTATCCTGTCCATAAGAAACACCAAGAAGATCAATATAATATGCTGCTACATATCTCCAGGCAACAACTCACTCATAATAGAAGATATCCTACACTGGACAAAGGACAATCTACCTCAGGAAACAATCCTACTAGGAGACCTTAACACCCACCAGGCAGCCTGTAACTCCAGCAGCCCCTCTACACATATCAATCTATATGGGTTCTCTCAACTAATTGAAGAACCAGCTAGAATAGATAAGAAAACAAAGAAAGAATCCATACTGGTCTGGACACTAACCCACTATCCCAAACAAAACTATACGGCAGGCTGTCTCCCAGATGACCTAAGTGATCAACTCCCCACCTTCCTACTCCACAAACACTCCAATCACCCCAAACCAGTAGTCTACAAACTCGTACAAGATGACCGTAACCTTACCCCAAAATACCTAACTACTGTCCTAAGCCACTGCAACTGGGAACCACTACGGGCACTTGGGTTAGATCAGGCAGTAGACTATTTCAGTACTACCTTCTTTAACATCCTTAGTCTAGCTCCCAGCAGAAAGATCAGAGTTAAAGTCAACTATGCACCCTGTCTAAATAGGGACACCAGAGCCTTACTAAAAGCCACAGATAAGGTCTGGAAAATTTGGAAAACTGACAAAACCCCTAGCTCCAGGCAATACTGTCAGCAGCTTAGAAACAAGGCCAAGGCTGAATCCAAAATAAACAAACAAACTATTTTCTTAGTGCCCAAAGAAAATATTCAAATAATCCACAAAAATTCTGGCATGCCATTAACTGCGTACTAAAGCCAGGCAAAACCACTATTCCAACACCCAGCTCTGCTAACAATACCCTAGACGTAGCTTCTCAATTTAATAACCATTTTACTAAATACATCTTAGCCCTGTCCAGTCAAATAACCAAAAGACAGTCTACCTCAATCACAACCCAACCTATCCCACATCACCCACTCTTTCAGCCTATCACAAGTGCCCACCTCAACTATCAAAAAACTCCTCCTAAAACTAAAGCCAACCACATTGGCCGCTGATATACCTGCTGCATACCTAAAAATGGCTAGTGACTCCCTATCATATCCTGTCTCAATCCTATTCAACCGCTCCATACTAGAATCCTACATACCCAAACTTTGGAAAGTATCTCACATCATTCCTGTCCATATAGGAGGTAACTCTTACAAATTCTCCAACTACTGACCTATTGCCATCCTTTGCCCCCATCCAAAATTATTGAGAAATGCATCTACTTGCAAGTGATGACATTTCTTAATGCACACAATCTGCTATCTACCACACAACACAGTTTCCATCCACATCACACCGCTACCACAGCCTTTTTATCCTTCACTAATCATATAAACATTCACATGAATGATAACAAATATGTATCAGCCATTTCCCTAGACCTCTCAAAAGCATTTGATATGGTCTCCCACTCCATTCTACTGGACTCACTAACATCATTATCCTTCACCTCCTCTACTATAGCCTGATTCAGAAGCTACCTATCTGACAGGCAACAATCAGTCCAGTGGAAAGGAACTCTGTCTAAACAACTTCCAACCACCATAGGAGTCCCACAGGGCTCTATACTGGGCCCACTGTTCTCTATTTTCACAAATAACCTCAATAGCTCTACACAACATGTCACACTCATCCAATATGCGGATGATTCAACCCTGATCTGCTCCACCTCATCTCCCACCACCCCACATACACTCACTCAAGATACCTTTAACTCAGTAGAAAATGGATATCAGGTATCTAACTAATTCTAAATCCCAAAAAGACAAAACTACTATTTACCCCTAATAAATAAAAAAAAACGTCTCCTTTACCATAACATCTAAGGACGGCACCACCATCTCCCCTTCTAATCACACCAAACGTCTGGGCATTGAAATAGACACTAATCTCCACTTTGATGTTCACATCTCATATACTATATAAACTTTCATATAAACTAGTACACAAAAAGCTAGGCTCCCTATACAGGTACAAGTCCTTTCTCTCACAAAAAGCAAGAGTCACTCTTGCACAAAGCCACCTCCTCTTAACTCTATTATACACAGCACCAATCTTTACCCAAATCAGACAATGTGACCTAGACAAACTAGAGTCATGCTACAATAAAATAGCAAAGTTTGCTACTAACTCAACCTATAGAACCCATCACTGTACTGCACTAAAAGAACTAAAATGGCTTGAGCTTCCACTGCTACTTAACTATTACCAGCTGGGCACAGCCTACAATATTCTAAAATATCCTGAAAACAAACCCTCATTATCCAACCTACTTACTGTCTATAGTGCAAACCGGTACCTAAGATCTAGTGAAAAATCTCTCCTCCCCATCACCAAGGCTAACAATAATGCAGGGAAAATGCTCTACTCCCACACCGTTCCCAGAAATTGGAACTGTCTTACCCTATCCATGTCCACTGCCCCCTCCACATCCATATACAAAAACTCCCTCAAATCACATCTTCTTAGTACCTGGTTATGCCCTTGTATCACATAACCCTACCCACACTGCTATTAACTCCCCAAACTCCTCTCTGATCACATGCTGGATCTCTGATCCTATGTAGGCTTGGTCATCTGAAAGGGTACTTTTAACTGTAGAATCTTACTTGATATATTTTCTTCTCTTACCAATGTATAACTGACATTGTCTTTTTACCTATGTTCTATATCTTCTTTTACCTGAAGTGTTTTATTAATTTCTTGTTATATTACTATAGGTTCATAGGTTGGTACTAGGCTATCAGCCCTAGGGCCTATACAAGCCTAGCCATAACAATTCCCTGGCTATTTCTTCCCACATTATTTACTTTCTTGATGTAACTGTTTTGTGTAGTATGCAGGATGTACTGTAACTGACATTCTTTTACCTTTGTTCTATATCTTCTTTTACCTGGAGTGTTTAATTTCTTATTATATTACTATGCTCAGCATACATGATGTAAGCTGTTTTGTGTATTATGCTGGATGTACTGTATTTGTATAACATGATGCCGGAGATTTTCTCCCTGGACCTTCACTGAAAATGGACCTGGTCCAGTCAGAATTTCCCGGTTAATAAATGTAAAATAAAAAATAAAATAAATAAATAGTGGTTAGTATGTGGCCATGTGACCTCTGCACCACCAGTTATTATGTGTCAGGACAGACAGGAGTGTGTGAATGCATAAACTCTGTGGGCATATGTAGCCCAGTATTTACGTGATATACCCATGTACAAGCACGTCACGCACTAAGAGGATCTGTGTATACCTGTGGAGTGACCAGAGTGTGCCAGACTGTCCACATTTATTGGTCATATCTCTGCTGTAGTCCACAAAATCATTACTGTGATATCAGTGGTACTGTACTATGATGACCTTAGGATGTCTGTCAGTAACGGATGGCGTACATGTTAATAGCAGTTGTGACCTCCCACACGCAATATGTCTGTTAAGACAATCTTTGTTACAATAGCAACAGTCTAAATATGTACCTGCAATACATACATGACATCCCCTTGAACTAAGAGGTTGAGACTATTGGTGCTGAGGTATGACTCCACTCCATGTTCTGGACATATGGTAAACATATATATATATATATATATATATATATATATATATATATATATATATATATATATATATATATATATATATATATATATATATATAGATATATATAGATATATATATATAGATATATACACATATGCATATATACATGCATATATGGATATATATATATATATATATATATATATATATATATATATATATATATATATATATATATGTACATATATATATATATATATATATATATATATGTGTGTGTGTGTGTGTGTGTGTGTGTGTGTGTGTGTGTGTGTGTGTGTATATATATATATATATATATATATATATATATATATATATGGCCATATATATGATGCAGTATACAGATGTATATAAATACATATATATGAATATTTATGTGTATGTACATGTAGACATATATCTACATATGTATATGTATATATCCATATCCTTGTCATGTGTAAACATTACTGTTGTGTATTCCTTCCCAGATGTATCACACCATATGTATCTGTGTATGTTTAGATATAACAACATCGGTGATGCAACAGTAATGCCACTAACAAGTACTACACAATTGTAGAAGTCACAGCAATTGTTCAATATTATTCAGTATGTGTACTGACAGATATATTGGAAAAACAACAGCTGTTTTCACAGCTGTCATGGTGTAGTGGTTAACTGTTGAGACGGTAGTGTACAGGGTCAGGGGTTCAAGACTTGCAAGGGTTGTTTATTTTGTTGCTGGGCAGAACAAGGGCTTTTGGATACAGAGAGGTTAAGGCAGTTTTGAGTAGCTTTAAGCACGTTTGCACAGGTTTGCATGAAGCTAAGCAGTGCTAAGGTACGGTCAAACGTACGGACGCTTACACCATGTAGGCTTCACTTACCAGTGCGCAAATGTGCTTAGCTGCTATATTGCAGCAATGCTGACACCTGCTACGCATGGCTCAGCTCTGGTAACCAGTGCTCACATCCCAGTCTGATAACATAGCAGGGTAATGACATCTATAATAAGTGTATGTAATGCCATGTACATAACATGCGTCTGTGTGCTGTCATTACAGTCGCAAGGGGTGTGAGTCTGCTGTCTGGGACACTTGAGTATATATGGCTTGTACAACACTCTTATCTATGTGAATGTGTTATATACAAGGGTAGTATCCCTGGTAATATGCAGTCACACTGGCATGTAGTTTATCATTATGTTACTACTGTTGTCAGTGCTTTCCCAAGCAAGAGTAGATTGCTAATTGTAGTACTGGAAACAAACACCCCTGCAGGCATCGATGGACTCTGAGTCCTCACTGTCATGTTCCTGATGTGTGAGCTGTGTCACATTATATATTCCCTACTGGATAATGATCTGACATGTGGCAAATAACTGTAGACCACTGTCTGTATAGCACATGTCAGTGAGGGCTGCCATCATGTAGTAATGGCATACCTATCAGTGTCAGACATCTATCTGTCAACTCATTCATCCTACTGCATAGCTAGTTGGCGAGCTGATATCTGTCAGTCCCTGTACAGATGTGCTGATGTCAGGTATCCATCTTGGATACATACAGGCAATCTATGCTTGACTGACACTGACATGTCTGCCCACCTGTGTTATAAATGGCCCAAATAGGACTCAACACCCTGTCCGCACCACATGCCTACCTCAGCTACACTACCACAGTCAACAGAACAGACACTAACCATGTTATGTAATACATGTTGCATACATGTCAACTGGAGCACCTCACTGGCCCTCTGCAGGAGGCATCCAGAGGATTGGCAGATGCATGTCACCCTCACCCTGAGGGTCACCACAGTGGTGTCTGTAGATAGATGGCCTCCTGGCACATGGCAGGTGGCATGATACCACTGTACACACGTCCCTTACACTTACCATCTCTCCATAGACAATAGCCTGGTACACACTTATGAACACCTGTACCAATGCACCCCAGTACTGACAAATGTGTTTGTGTGCATTACTAAGAATATCAGTGTCTGTGTATTAGTAGACCTGTAGTTGGGAATACCCTGAGGCCCTTCACACACACCGCACAACCCATTGCCATAGTTAGATGTGGCTGCTGCTGTACAGGACATTGCATGTACCTTGTTACGCTCCTCTCCCTAAGGGCTGCCTGGGCCTTGCAGTACCAGCATAACACTGTTGTACAAATGGGTTGATAGGCATGGGATTCCCACTGAGCTCTGGCAAGTGTGTGTCTGTGTGCATGTATATATATATATATATATATATATATATATATATATATATATGTAGGGTACAGCATTCCCAGGCCAAATACTCCTATTACAATATGCATTGTGACACAGTATTAGGGATAGTGATGTTGCTGCCCATAGGAGAGGCATGACAGTGCATCACCCTACTATGCCTGTGGCATGTGCATTAGATGCATATACCTGTAGTAGCACTCTAGGGATGGAAAAGGGGTTGTATTGCAGTCCTGGTCAATGTGTGATAGTGGGTATGTCAGAGTGTTGTCATGGGTTCCAGTGCATGCAATATTCACAGTGGGGTGTGGGTGCTGGGTATACTGTCATTACACCGTGTACCACTGTATGATGACCACTGTCACCATCAACCATACAGGTAACTAATAACACAATCCAGCCCAGTTATGCATCTGCTGTGTGCAACCTACCTGTAACACACTGGACACACTGACAAGGTAGTTAGTACTGATAGGCCCAGGTCTCTCAGATGTGTGTCTGTTATGTGTTTGTCACTGTGTATATGACGGTATGTCACACTATGTATTGTCCATAAACAACCATTACATCCCCCATTACCATACTGTACATGCCTGGGGATGTTCTGCATGTAACATGCAACCAGGAATACACCTCATCCTAAAAGCTGTGTGGTGTGTGCAATTAAAGCCACACGCATCAGTAGCACTACATACCTAGGTTGGGGTCTAATTCCAGTGTTGCCAAGTAAGAGTGTGCATATATGTGGAGGGATCTACTTCAAGTTGCAGAATATACATGTCCCAGGGGGTCATCTGTCCAAGAACTGCATGGCATATGCTAACATGTAACAGGTATCATCCTGTGGACATGCATTCCTTCACAACTACTGTTAGCTGTGTAAATGGCCTCTTCCTCATTGTATAGGTGTGCAGCAATATTGGGGTTGGTATATATAGCTGGGTGTGGCTGTTGTGGGCACAGCCAACATCATTGTGGTTATTATTGAGTGTATCCCCCTGTGTAGCTGGCCGTAATACTGTGCAGTTCATGTTAACAGGTTATGTATTTGTCTATCACACTATCTGTGGTTCTACAGCACCTTTCATCCTCCAAAGGGTAGGGGTGTGCCACCCACACCAACCCACATATGTTTACCATGTTGAGGATTGCACTGCATTGGGGAAGGGTACATATACCCTGCCGGTACCATCGTCAATTACATTAAACTAGCGGACTGCTTATTCCACAATGTGTTGTTCTGCATAGTCTGAGTTGGTGAAATTACATAGGCTACAATTGGTTCCTTGCACAGGTACATCCATCCATGTGTACGGTATTCTCTGTGTAGTGCATCAACACCTGAGTCTCTGTGTGTGTTATACATAGACATGTGATGTGTACCACCCAGTACAACTACCATTGTCCACTGTAGAAGGACTGCTAACAGCAGGCACCATGCACTCACCTGTATACACCACTACCAGACCTGTTGGCCATGTGGCACAGGCAGTAACTGTTATTCGAACCTGTGACATGGTCATCTGTACCCAGGATATAGCACAGCCAAGGTGTCACCACAGTGCCATACCCCTTGTGAGATATGACAGCAGACCATCCTTCTGCTGACACATGGTCACCTATGACACAAATTGATAACATTATGGAGACCACAATCACTCAGTGTTACTAATAGCTATAATGCATCATGGCTGGACAGCTACACTAGCATTAAAAGGTACTGCTGACAACATGTTACACAACAGTACATTGGTACACTGTAGTACAGTCACCGTGTGCATCAGAACCATATTAGCATGTCCCTACATCTATGTTATGGATGACAGGGATGTGGCACACGTATCCTCATATGCACAGGGTGTGTTGTTGGTTTGCCAGAGACTTACACTGTGCCATACATTTGACACCACGTGTATGAGTCAGGGGTTTTAATTACTGATATGGCCGTGGTGATGTGGTGTGTGTAGGTATGGGGTTGCCCTAGGTGTGTTTGTATTGTGTGTGAATATGCATGCATACAGTTCTGCCATGTGGCTGCCCTATACAGGTGTTTGTTGGACAGCTGCAGACCATACCTGGCAGGGTGTGCAGTTCACCGCCTCCGGCCACGGACACGAGAACTGAGCCTGCCAGTTGTTCCATAGGCACGTCCAGGTACAAGCCTCAATATGCTACTCTCCCCTGATGATGACATATGTCCACTGGAACCAGGTCCCTCCTGGGACTGGCCAGGGCCACGTGCACGTGGCCTGCTGTGGTGTGGTGTGGACAGCACCCCCCTGCAGTGCTGGGGCTGGTGTTGCCACTAGCCACTACGGGAGTGGCTTGTTGTCCTTGCATGTCCACGTCGACCTCCAGATGTTGGTGTTGCTGGCCTTCATCCACGTTGCTGTCACACCACTCCCACTACATGCTCGAGCACAGACAATCCATGGTTGAGGAGGCCCACCATCTCACCCCACTATCTATCAATGACCTCTGTATAATAATGGAGAGCACCTGCAAGATCATGGATGTTGTCACTTACAGCTGAAAAAGCAGCCCTCTACAGCCTCAGACCCTGTCTGGTGTACTGTTCCATACGTGCCTGCACCTCCATGACAGCCTGAAACATGCGCCTGGTGGTACCAGATGTGGCACTTCTGCTAGGGACATGATAACCAGCGGCCCTCCCATGAGTACCCCTGTACTTCTGCCTATGTGGTACCCTGCCAGACATCTGGTTATGGCTGCTGTGTAGATACCACACTGTCCTGTACACTGCCATCAACTGCCAACTGTCCATCGGCTACGGCCACTGGTGATGAGGTATCTAGTGAAACTGTGACTGTGTGTGGGGATGGGGTGGATAACGGGGATGTCAAATGATGGGGCAGTTTCGGCCTCTGACAACCCTGCCTGTGTCTTAACACACCTATCATCATTTTCAGTGTCTGTATGGACACCAGCATCAGATTGAATGCAGGAGGGACCCCGACCAACCTCGCCACCTGTTAGGGGAAAACAAGAAATGCACTTTAAGACCTGTACATCATTGCTTAACAGTATACACACACACACACACACACACACACACACACACACACACTGACATTCCACCATTATACTTATCTGTCCCTGGGTTTACAGACTGTCCCAAGTTTATTCACTTAAGTTCCCCATCCTGCATCACACTTGGAAACTTACACTCATTTATACCAATTATTAATGTATCATTCTTCTAATTGCCTAGACAAGTGATCACAAAACATGACCTGTTACTCCATTACCTCTTTGACTTGATTGGAGTAGGTTTTACAAGGACTCACTGCTGTCATCCAGTGTTCATCCTGGGTTTGTGTCATATGTAACTATTGCTCAGTAGATGCAAGATCTGTTGCTCTATTAACTTATTGTGTGGACAACAGTAATATTTGGATACACTCACTGGTATTGTCTAGTAATTCCCCAATGCATCTGTAGTGCTGCATATGTGGGTATTCTTTCACCTTTCTGCTGATTGCAATTTTAACATTATACCTGGTGTCTAGTTTCCCTCCAAATGCATATTCCATGCTACAGCCTTATTATACTATCAGCTGTCCTGAGATTACATATCAGACAAGTATTCTTGGTGACTAATGTGTCCAGGTACTGCACGATTCCAAAGGGAAGTTGAGACGTTTGACCAGCCCCACAATCACACATGTGCATACATGGTCACACACAGAAACACGCACACACATACACACACACATCATACATGCATCAACCCCCCTCCACTCCACCAGATTGCACTTACAGACAAAATAACCCCTCCTCCCCCCACACACACATTTACCGGTGAGGTTGCACAAAGATATTGCACACAGACCTCCCATTACCCAACTGTCAACATGCATAACATATGGTACTCAACATCATGCAGTGCAGCTATAGTCATCCCATGCTAGCAACAGTGTACATGTGTGTGTGATGCATGGGCTGTGTTAGTAGGTGATGGCCCTTCCCCTGGAAAACACTGCACCCATGTACACAGTATTGCTGTACACCTGTTCAGCACCCTGCCATGTACTGTGCAACATACCTGACATTGCTGAATGTGTATTAGTGTCAGTTATGTCTTCTCTGCTGCTCACATCCACTATGTGTTTGTCCGACACATACCTGGGATGATATGTGGACAGATGTCATTTGTGAATGCCTGATGTCTGATTTACAGACGTCACCATCAGCAGTGCATGTATGACCAATACAAAATAATTGCATTGACAACCGTCAAACTTTACTGTGGCTATGGGGAGTGTACACACCCTTATTGATATGACACCCTCTTCCTTGATATGCCATGGGACCACATTACTGCATATGTTAACATTGCATGAGCCTGATATGTGGCATATGTCCTGTACAATCAAATGCAGTGTCAAACAAATGTGTTAGGTGTGCTGAAGCTGATTGAGATGCATACACTTCATGGGTGCATATGTGTGCACGCCCTTATCATAATGGTTTGTTGCACCTACTGTTATGTGTACTACAATAGTCACTATTCCTGGCAGGGGTATACTAGCATGGGTCATCTGCATTTGCCAGTATATGGTCAGTCTGCCCTACACATGTCCCCCAACTCTGCATTATTGCAAGGTCAACTCATGTGCACATACCTTTAAGTTCACACACTGCCGTCTCTATTGCTGTGGAGTCAGGATTATGTCTGCCACAGTTCCTGACCCTGACTGTGTGCAGATACAGCCATTCGTAGCATCCTTTGGATCCCTGCTGCAGTGCACTGTTGTATCATGATGACACCCCTTCCCCACCTTCAGCCTTTGTGCAGATGCTTGACAACTATGGCCTACACATGTGTGTCAGTTTGCAGTGTCCCAAACATTGAACACCAAGTGTAACAGTCTAGTCCCAGCTAATGAATTGCAAACATACAGGTGTACACTAACACCGGCATGGTACAGATGGGAATGGTGGACCTAATGCGGGGTGAGTTGTTGGTTGTGCAGCACACGTATCTTACATGATACTGTCTGTAGGTTTCCAACATGGTCTTTGTACACCAGTACACATTGCAATGCATGCCTTTTGGGGACCTCTTCTGTTATGCATGTGCTACCTGTAGAGAGGCTTGGCTGATGTTTCCTGTGGTACAACTGTCACATCTGATTACCCTAATCCATAGGCCACACGTTTGCAGAGTCCAGGCAATTGCTGACATGGGTACTGCACAGCTAATACTTGCTAGACATTCCTGCAAACCCCTCAGTGTTGTGGCATGTTACTAGGCAGCTTGCATGACCGGTTTGCTACATGTGACATCATCTGTCTTGGATGGCCATCTGTTTATTTCCTAAATCATTCCTGCCCCGTTCCTCGCCACATACATGACTGTCTGCACTGTTTGCCATGGTATATGCAGTGGTGAGGTATGGCTACATGCCCAACTCCTGGGTCTTACCTGTTGGGTATGGGGTCCACTCCATGGCATGTAAAATGTGTGCATGTCATGGCTGCCTCTGTTGCAGGTAAGTGGATACATTTGATGGCCAAACGTCTTGGTCAGCAGACCATTTCTTGGTGTGACATTGGGGACGTGTACTTGCTAGAAGGTACGTTTCCATGACAGATGCATGTGGTCAGTACCTCAACAGCTGCTCCTACTATATTTTATCTGGAGTGCGTGCACACATATGTTTCCAGTGTTTGTGAAAGTATGTATTCCCCATATTTGCTGTCCGAACATATGATTCCATATTACACACTCATTGCTCATGTTAGGAACACATTGCAGGTTGTAAGGGTTGTAGATTGCAGTATTGTGATATGCCATAATGTTGATTTGTAAAAGTTGCCATTGTAATAATGGTATATAGACTGTTGTAGCACTGTATAAGGGTGATGTTTCACACATGTCCCTACTGTAGGCCTATTTGCCCCACCATTATGTTCATCTCTTGTGTACGCATTTTGCAATGACAGGATGTTAGTTATATTGCAGTAGTCTGACATACCCTTCAGATACACCGTCATGGTGACCACTGTGATGCAGTGCAGTTAACAGCAACAATACATGAACATGTATGGCATGCATTATGGGTAGGTGTGTTAAATGTGTGCATGGAATGTACCATAGCCATAACATGACCTGTGTATTGGCAAACCTGAACAAACACCATACTCACCAGCTACAGGCTGCTGCCTTGCTGGTATACCAGAGGGACCTACATAATTGTGTGAGAGATGTGATGTCAGTAGCCACAGCTGTGGCACTGGTACAGGGTGGGTGCAGCATTACAGTACATCAACAGTACAAGCCCACAATACTACAGATTATACACATCTGTTTATTACTACTACGCAGGAACAGATTTTATATATATATATATATATATATATATATATATATATATATATATATGTCATCTCACATATGCATGCTCTAACTGTACAGATGCAGATCTTTATGCAACAGTGGTCTACAGATGTGCCTGTGGCCTTACCTGCACGCTCCTCTGCCATTGTGTGGGTAGCACCCACCTCCACTATGCTCTCTGCCAGGTCGAAGCTGGCAAGGAGCTCCTCAACATGTATTGGGGGGGCTGGATGGGATGACCCCCCCTGTTGCAAGCTGCTCCCCCCTGGCTACAGCAGCATGCCAGTGGGCATTGGGAAGTAGGTCTGTGCAATGATGCCAGACCTGCTCATAACTGCGGTTATGCAGGCCAGCATCATTTACCCTATGGACAAGATCGTTCCACAGGGCAGTCCCCTCCAGCTGCTCATGGGCTGCTTGGCCAGACAACACCTGGTAGTGCTGCACCACGTGTGAGATGATGACCTTATTCTTCTCTGCTGTATAACTGAGAAGCCTCTCCCGGGACATCTTGCCTGAAAGACATAAAGATGGAAACAGGTCTGAGGACCTCATACAGCAAGGTTATCATAGTTTTTAATACATATCTCTGTCTTCCCTCACCATATCTGCAACAACAATCTGATTACACAACTCAACAGGTATGTATACAGAATACCTACCATTGGGACATATATTGTATTGTCCAACACATTCTGCTATTCGTTTGTAGTCATGTTCCCTGTGGGGACAGTATCATTGGTGGCCTGTTACGGACACTGTCACCTGCATGCCATTGTAAGTGCCACTAGAGTTCCATATATGTATGTGGTCTGTTTGCTGTGTGATTGCTGCACATCTGTTATTTTGTGTTATTGGGGATATCTATGCATGCTGCTGGACATGATCCAGGAATGTGTGGACTATTACTACCCATATCTGTTCTATAACAGTGACACAATAGCATGTTTAGGAACAGTTGCCAGTAGAACCACCTCTCCCACCTCATTTGGCCATGTTACCAGGCCACATCACATGTGGGACCCACCCTGGGGCCTCCTCATCTACTGGCCCTGCACTACCATCAGGTGGAACCACCTCAGGGGATGGTG
>NC_056730.1:459219685-459269685 GCF_019279795.1 Protopterus annectens | reverse complement strand
TTAGTCAGAGTCCCTTAGTGTTGGCCTGTACTTCAGAGAAGTAGATGCCAAACAAGAGTGGTCCCAGGACTGATACCTGAGGTACTCCACTTGTCACTTGTCTGGAGCTGGATTTGGAGTCGGCTACTTTTGCAGTCTGGGTTCTGTCAGGAAGCCAGTTGGCAACTCATCAAGTGAAGTAGGGATTTATGCCCAGCTTAGTAAGTTTATCTATGATTCCACCAGAGTGGGGGATGGTGTCGAAGGCCTTGGCGAGGTCCAGATAGGCTGCGTGGACCGCCTTATCCTTGTCCACAGCTCTGGAGACCGATTCGAAGAAGTCAGTCAGATTCAGGAGACAAGATCGACCCTTCACAAACCCAAACTAGGTGGGGTCCAGTGTCTGGAGGTTGCCAATGTCTTTGTTTATAAGCTTCATGATAATCCGTTCCATGTCCTTGCAGATCAGGCTTGTCAGACTGATGGGATGGTAGTTCCCAGGATCCAAGGTGGATCCCCCCTTGTGGAGTGGGATAACTGTAGCTGTGCGCCACTCAGTGGGCACGAAGCCTGAGGTGAGGCTATGATTAAACATGACACTTAGGTGGGGTGCCAGTTCATTTTGTAGTTCATATAGTACACAGCCTGGGATGTCATCTGGTCCCATGGATGCTGTATTCTTAGCTTTGGAGAGTGCTTTTTCTACCTGTGTGGCTGGGATTATCGGAATTTGGCCATCTTTTGATATTGAGATGGGCCCTTTAGGAGGTGAGAGGGGAGTGAAGTTGGCACTAAATCGATCTGCCAGGATATTGGCAATATCCTTGGGATCAGTATATTTAATGCCATTCTGTTGTAGCTCAGAGCAGATCTGAGCATTGCCGTTTAGATTCTTGACATAACTATAGAATGCCTTGTGGTTGTCTTTGGAATCTTTGGCAATTTTATTTTCGTAACTAGCTTTTGAGGATTTTATGAGGGATCTCAGCTTCTTACTGAGGCTGGTGAGGGAGTTTTTTGCATCCTGGGATTTTTCTCTTTTCTGCAACAGTTTCTTCCTTCTGTTGTATAGTTTGTTTATAGCAGGGGACCACCAGATTGGCTTCCTTTTTTGGAGAAGAGCACCTTGGTTCTCTTTGGGATGGCACGATTCATGCACAAGTGGATGTGCTCATACAGTGCCTTAGTGTAGGATTCTGCAGTCGAACTTCCAGATCCTGTCTGCGTGGGTGTTGTGAAGTTTGTCACTTTTGACTTCAGTAGCATGAAGTTGACTTTGGAGAAGTTTTTTAAGGAGGTTTCCTTACTGGGGGGGTGGGGGTCGGATGTGGATGGAAACTATCGTCCCATAAGCCTGAATAGCTTGGTCTGCAAAGCTATGGAAAGGATCATCATGGACCTCATAAATAAAGAGATTGGGGACCTACAGACACGGGATCCTACCCAGTTCGGCTTTGTTAAGGGCAGATCCTGCCTCTTAAACCTGGTTGACTTCTTTGAAACAGTCACCAAGGCCATTGACGAGGGGAAGGTGGTCCACACAGCCTACCTGGACCTCACAAAAGCCTTCGATACAATACCCCACTCAGGCATTATAGATAAGCTCACCAGCTTAAATATAAACCCCTATGTCACTAGATGGATTGCAAACTGGCTCAAGGACAGAACCCACATGGTTAGAATTGCTGGAGCCATGTCAGACTCCAAACCAGTTACAAGTGGTGTCCCACAAGGCTCAGTCCTGGGACCTCTCTTGTTCGGTATATATTTCTTGGAGGTACAGGCCAACACGGAAGGACTGTGGCTGACCAAGTTCGCAGATGACTGCAAACTGGGTGCCATAATAGACTCTCCAGCTGACACAAGCATCCTCCAAAAGGGCCTCATAGAAACAGACAACTGGTGCCAGAGCCATGGCCTCAAGCTAAATGCCAAAAAGTGTATAGTCATCCCCTTTGGCAAAAACAAAATGCCCACAAATTACCACATAGGTGGTAATCCATTAAGTACAGAAGAAGTAATTAGGGACCTGGGGAGCCAAGTTGATAGCAATCTCTCATTTGACAACCACGTGGCCAAAGTGGTTAGAAAAACATTTTATATAGCCCACCTAATCATGAAGGGATTCACATCTAGATCAGGGGAGGTCATCGTGCCTCTTTACTCATCCCTCATCAGGCCCATAATTGAGTATAATGCCCCTTTTGGGATGTACCTTACCAGACACCTGCAGCAACTGGAAAGACCCCAAAAGTACCGCACCAAGAGGATCAAAGGGCTCAAACAGATGCCATATGCTGCCCGGTTAAAGAAACTCCAGCTTTACTCAGTGGAATACCGCCTGTTCAGAGGCGATCTGTGCCTGACGTATAAAGCCATGTCCAACCAGGAATTAATGGACATGCTGCACCTCAGAAAATCCAAATCCCATCGTGCTACGCGCTCGAGAGACTTGAACCTCAGCACTGAAATAAATAGGACATGCTGGAGGGACAGATTCATAACCCAGAGGCTCCCTTCACTCTGGAATAAAATCCCAGTCCAGGTTAGGCAGAGTCCCTCATTAACTCTCTTCAAGAGGAATCTTGATGAGTGGATGGGAGTAGGTTTACCCCGTGTATCACTTCTGTGTCACTGTTAGACAGAGGCACAGTATACTAACCTCGAAAAAGGGCATAGCAAAATAAATTTAAAATGGGTGGCAAAAGCCAAACACATTCTGGCTAGGCTTATAAATGCCCTAGGGCAGATAGCCTAGTATGAACCTATGAACCTATAAGGGTGATTTGCTTATGGTCAGACCTGACCAATGAGGGGGTGAAAACTGGTGTGGAGCATCTATCTCTCATATTGGTAATGACCAGGTCTAGGATATTGGAGCCCCTGGTGGGACAATGGATTAGTTGATCGAGGGCGTTGGAATTTATGAATTCCAAGAACCGTTGGGGAAAGGAGTTGGCACCTGAGTAGTTTTCCCAATTAATGGCAGGGTAGTTGAAATCACCTAGTATTAAGGTGTTTGGTTGTATCTTAATATTTTCCAGTATGTTTAGGAAGGTGTAGTGAGAATCTTGAGAATGGTGGGGGATCTGTAGCAAGCTACAATTTGGATTGCAGTCTTACCTAGTGTTAGTTGCACCTGGAGAATTTCAGATGCATTGTGTTGGGAAGCTGGCCTGGAGGTGTGAATATCCTTGGTGAATATGGACACTCCTCCACCTTTAGTGATTCGGTCTTGGTTTTGTGGATGACAAGTGTGGTAAGAATTGTAGCCTGGTATTGCAGGGGTGCTCTCTGGAGCCTTGAACCAGGTCACGGTCACTGCACAGATATCGATGTTCTCCATTTTTAGGAGTGCCTCGAGAGAGTGCATTTTGAGGTTTAGACTTCTAGCATTGAGTAGCATTACCTTCAGATTTTGCATGCTTGTATCTGTTACGGTGGTGGTTTTATCCTTTGAACCTTGCCTAAAAAAGGCCTTATAGGGGTGGCAAGAGCTTTAGCCAGTAACCTGAATCCCAGAAGTGACAGGTGCAGACCATCTCTGGCAAAGCATCGTGGTTTGTCAATCATGTCTTCCCAGGCAGACAAATACTGGCTCCCCTTTGAATGACACCAGAAGCTTAGCCAATTGTTGAAGTCAATCATTTTATCCTTATACTGTGGTATCATTCTGGGTGAAGGCAGGATGCTACTCAGGACTACGGTCATAACTGCCTGGGTCACATGATCCAAGAGCTCTTCCATGTCTCTTTTCATGTAGTCCAGGGAGGTACGTCTCAAGTCATTTACTCCAGCATGTTCAATGACAGAGTCATATTTGTACTTGTTGTGGAGTGACTTGAGTGCATGCGTTATGTGGCGGATCCTGGCACCCCCCAGGCAGCTGACTGAAATTTTCTCCTTTTTCAGCCTGGTGAGTGGGACATCAGTGTGCCTGACTATAGAGTCACCTATGACTAAAGTGTTGGGTACATTGTCTTGCCTTAGGGGCTGTTGTTGGGTGGCACACTGGTGTTGTGAGCTATGTGTCACTTTGGTTGTGACTGGTGTTTGTTTGCGTTTCGGCTTTGGAGGTCCTTGTTGGTTGGGAAGGTTAATGTTAAGGGCCTCCGCATATGTGGGTTTAGTGTTGCTATGTGTGGGAGTTGATGGTGTGGGTTTTGAAGGGCTATGAGTTGCTAGAGGTGTAATGCAGGTGTTAGCCTTCTCCTCTTGACTGTCTAGCACAGTCTTGACCGGAGAGAGCTTTGCTTCCAGTTTGGCTATGTAAGTGCATCTCTCACAGGTTGTAGTGTTGGGTGGTAGGAGGGAGGATTGTCTGTGTACATGAGGCAATTGCCGCATTGCCCCAGTATGCCCAGATTTACCAGGTGGACAGGAGAAACCACCGTAAGCTGAACCTTGGACATGCCTGTTTAGGTACTTTTTTGTAAGGTTTAAGAGCTGTTTTCCCTTACCTTTGCAAGGTACTTTGCAGTTGTAGGCTGTTTAGTGCATATGATTAATTTATCCTTATTGACAAGGAGAGCTGAGTGCTTGTATCAGTTTTAGGCTTCTTAGTGCTTTCCAGCAGGTTCTAGAGCAAGTGCTAGTCACAGGGGTTCAAATTTTAGTGCTACTACTGAGAAACCAGCAAGTTTTAAGGGAAATTTTGAAGAGCAGACTTTCTGGCACCTGGAATAGTTTAACTGTAGCCTCCTAGTGCTGCATGATGTGAAAATGTGCAAACACATGTGTTTTTAAGACAGAAAGTTGAAAGGGATAGAAATCAGCCCATGAACTGAACTGAGTTTTACCTGCAGTATACACCTCTTACCAGGTATACCTGTGGAAGTATTGTTTGTTAACACTACCTGACTGACTGTTTCTACGCATATTCCCGGATTCCAAGTTGATGTTATGCACATACCTCTCCATCTCTTATTGCACACACTATGGGCATGTCTTGAGAACATGCAGGTGAAACCGGGACATATTTTGACTATTGCCCTCATAAACCTTTGATGAGTTGTACAATGAAAGGTTTGTTTTCATAGACATTTTCCAAATATTTACAGGCCTCACAGTCAGTTATATGACATTAAATGTTGCCTACATGTCAGAGATTAGCACGCTGATATGCCAGGGGGACAGGGTAACAGCCAGCAGATATGGACCAATTCCTCTGGACATTCCGGACAGGTTTGTAAAGTCGAGGGGTATTATTCTGCATACAGCTTACTACCCACTCCCAGGATTCGAACCATGACTGTGTGCTAAATTAACACAGTGTACATCACAATTGGGTGTGCTATATAGATATTTGCTGTGTATCTTTTCCCTGAATTCTTTCGATAAGTCTCCCGTAGTTTTAGAATCTGACCTTGTAGTTCCAAGACTCTTATACAGGGTTTCCTAGACAGTTTTATTATGTAGCACTGTGTGTATGACAGTGATGAGTAATACCTTATTAGTCAGAGATACTGCAACACTAACACTGCCATACAATATCAGACTAAAAGTACCAGTCCCAGATTTCAATCTTTTGTTTCTAGGCACAGTTTTCATATTTGATAGACCTGTGGGGGGAATGTTTGTTAACACTACCTGAATGTTGTCACACATATTACCAGATTCCACATTATTATTATGCAGATATGTCTCACTCTGTTACTGCACACACTCTGGTCATTGCTTCACAACATGGGGGCGGAGTTGGGACATACTTTGCTTATTACTCTCATAACACTTTGGTGACTTGCTACAGTAACAGGTTTGTTCTTATGGATATATTCCTGACAGCTATGATGTCTGACAATCAGGTGTATGTCATTATTTGCTTCCTAAACTTCTGGGATCATCCCATTGATTTGCCAGGGGGACAGGGTGACAGGCAGGGGATTTACACCAATTATCTGGACTTTCTGACAATATCTCTACAATTGTTGGGTATGATTCTGCATGCAGCTTACTACCACTCCCAGGATTTAAACCATGTGGGATAAAATACAACACTTCACATCTCATTTGAGTTTGCTATTTGGATTATGTTGTCTTTCTTTTCACTGTTTTCTGTCTAAGTCTCTCTCAGTTGTACAGTATGACCTTGTGATTGCAACAGTCATATACAGACATTCCTACATATTTTATATATGTAGCACAGTGTGGGTAACACCGCTTAATACAACAGTACTATTAAGAGATTGTAACACTACATTACCGTATGATACCAGAGTAAACACAAGCAGTCCAGGCGTTAGAACTTTATTGCCAGACTGTTACCCTTTTATTTGCATGCAACCTATATGAGACTCTTCCTGCCATATTGTCTGGTTTATTCACTAAATGACATACACAATACAGGTTTTATACTGGCAATTAACTTTCTACTACTTTTAGATTTACTTCTAATGACAGTACATGCAAGAGTATTACTAATCTGCCTTGCAACGCAACCTCTGCAATCTGCAGGCAAGGGCTTCCTGGTTCGCAGCCTGCTCATCTGCCACTGTCAAAGACATAAGAGGAATATTTAACCATACCTATCCATAATATACATGAGCTGGCAGTTATTAAACAGGTAGTAGAGTGATACTTGCACACAGCTGGGACATCACCTGTCCGCCTAGCGTCTTGGATCCAGTGATCCAAGAGCTCCTTCTTTCTCCACTTTAGGTCGGCATAGGGATGCTTGACCTGCTTACCAGTTCCAGGTATGCCTGTGGCACTGGTGAGGTTACGGGCGAGACAGTCCCAGAGTTCCGCTTTATACTGAGAACCCTGGCACTGGCCCTGCAGCAGTCTCTGGTCATGGTCTTTAACAAAGAGTCCTGCCATGACTTTGGACTCATGGATGCCCCAGCCCTGCGCCTGGAAGAACACTCCTTCTCCCACACCAGTCATAGTGCCTACAGGAAAGCTGCAACCAGTTATGAGATGTATTCCCGCCTGTGGGGTTTAAATAGAGCCAATTTCCCACACTTTGCCATGATTGGACGGTTTTGAAAATGCTAAGCTGTGGGCAAACCTGCTTACCTAAGGATGGTTTTGCTTAAAGGGGTATAACAGTGGGCAGACTGATATAGCTGACCTACACATTGCTTGCACCTAATTAGCAGGGCTGTGCAATGCTTAGCATTGCTTAATTTTTAATTTGCACACTATTTGCTGTTTGGCATTAATTTATTATTCATTATGTGGTATATATGTGTTTGGTATCCATGATTCATGTGTATGCACACTGTATGGGGTCCTTGTGTTTTTTAGGGGATTTCAACACTTTATTACAATGGTACCTCACATCTGGACTTAATGCAGTACTCCAGTTCACATATTTATGTTATGTAGTAGGTTATACAACATAAAACTGTATATAGATTCCTTTCACATGTTAAGTTTGATTTTCCTATAGTGCGGATCTGTTTGGTGATACCTCAGTCTTGTGTACTGCTGTAATGGCTTACTGGTTAACTATTGTGACTGTAGTGTACAGGGCCCTGGGTTCAAGGGCTGTTTATTTTGTTGCTGGGCAGAACAGTGGCTGTTGGAGTCATAGTAATTAAGGCTCTTTTAAGCAGTTGTAAGCATTTTTTGCGCAGCTTTATGTGATGGTAAGCAATGCTAACTTCTGATTACATATGCTTCAATATTGCTTAACCTGTGTGCGCATTGCTTACCCCATGCAAACAGGCTTAAACCCACTTACTGCTGCTTAAATATGCTTACTCTCACTTACTACTGCTTAATTGTGCTTACTCTCGCTTACCCCCACACTAATTTAGACAGAAATGTAACATGGTTCTTGGGAAGGTGATGGATTTGGACACTTTATGGATTTATCATTCATTACACATAACTTCAATTTGTTTCCCTGATTCATGTGTACATATACTGTATGGGGCAGTTGTGTTTACCTGTGGATTTTACAACATTATTACAATGATACCTCACATCTGCATTTAATGCAGTACTCCAGTTCACAAACATATGTTATTTAATAGGTTATACAACAAAAAATGTTGCTCATAAAGTGATTTGACACGGAAAATGTAATTTACTGGAGTGCGAATTGAACTAGGAATGATTGCTCGTAAGGCGAATGCTCTGACCACTACACTATTGCAGTACTGCTTCATTTGCGTGTATCTTGATATTTATCTTCTTGTGCCATTTAAGCTACAGTATGCATAGGTAAGCAATGGGCAATCCCCTGCACCTACAGTTAAATTTAATCTGTTTGACAAAAAAAGTGTTTATATTATTATATTTTAAATATTGCTCTTATAAACTTGGGGGGTGTTGCTAGGGTAACGGGATTAGTTTTTATGTACATTTTCTGAAGGATTTGATGTCTGACACTCATATGTTCGCCATTATTTCAGATGAGATCATTCCAGTGATTTGGCAGGGTAAACGAGGGACAGGCCAGACATATGTTCCAGATATCTGGACATTCTGCATCGATCTATGCTGTTGAGGGTATGTAACCCCCATTGAGCAGACTCACTCATTGTAATTGCCAAACGGCAGTTCTTGGCTGCAGGGGTGTGTATATTGTGAGAGCTCTGGTCTCAGACATGACCCCTGCACTCGTCCACGCTCCGTATCTGTTTAAAAGCTGAGGCCGCACACCTTCATTACTATGTATGGCGCGCTGCCATGCTACTCCTAAACGGTCGCTTCTGTGCAGGAATAAGCTATTCCTGCATGGAACCTTACTGAATCCTGGGGAATGTGTGCTTTAACAAATCATTAATGGCATACTCATTTAGGGAATCTATATTCAGCTGCAAATGCATAAAAAAAATTCTAAAAGAAAAGAATACTTAAAATCAGTTATCACAGAATTCAAAGAGAATTTAAATCAACTTCTGTGAGAAAAATCACACAAACAGTATACAACTAAATATTAAATTGAGTACAGTAAAGTTGTTGCTCTGACTGTACAAATTGTGAAAGTCATAGAAAAGCTGTAATTCCTTTATGTCACACATGAATGCGCACAGTAGCTTCTGCTCACTATCGCTCACAGTTGCACCTCCTTTTAACAGTAAAGATCAATAAATCACAAACCAAAACAGGATTGTTAGATAAGCTCTGGATATATATATATATATATTACAAAATAAAGTAGGAAATATTTTTTGAAATATTATTGCTGTTCTGTTTTGTGACTTCAATCCTCCCTGGGCAGTGTGTGGACTTTACCTGTAAATTGAAATCTAATACTTAATTCTATAGATGGTTGTTTTTTTGAATCTTTGCAGAATTGATGGATTGAAATGTTTTATGAATCTACTGATTGAGAAAAAAATGTGTATTTTTTTCAGAAAATATTACAGTTATGTGTCATAAATTAATAACAGTAAATACTTGAACTTAAAGTGCATATAAGTGCAAATCACTGAGGGAACCATGCTGCAATATATTTTTGTTACTTGCGTACTATTGACACAAATGTCTATATGTTTTCACCTCTGATCAACAATTATTTGTTTTATCTAGACTTGTTGAAAACAGGCCTTCTCAGTTTGCTTCCAGCATACATTTACTGTATGTCAAAGTTTGCTAAGAGAATGTATTGGTCACTCCATTAGGCTTGTAGTCAGTCAGTACTGCTGGACTTTGGAGTTAGATTGATCTTACTGTTTGCATAGTGCATGGTTATGCTGAATGTGTTATTCCATTATTTTTTCAGCTACTTGAGTACTATTGACAATAATATCCATATGTTTTGATACATTATCCCCAGGATTCATTAAGCTCTGCATGGCGTGCAGGAATAGTGCAGCAGCTGCTGGAGGCAATGTGGCCACCGAGAGATCAAGGAACAAGCTCCCGGGATGTGCACGAGCGCTCCTGCACTGTTCCTGCACAGACACAGCACCTGTATGCAAATTACCCCATTTGCAGGTGAAAACCATGCAAATGAGGTGAATTTGCGATTCAGGAAGCTGGCAGCCATCCATGCAGGACTAGTGAAACCTGCAGAAATGTACTCAGTAGAGTACATTTCTGCAAACTACAAAACGGAGCCATGACAGCTCCAAATAAAGGGTGTATATAATGTGTAAAGCATGCCAATGGTCAAATATATGGCCACTGGGATGGAAAACAGTTGCAAAAATAAAAAAAAATAAAATAACTTTTTTTTGGCCGATTTCGGCTGTTTAAATGTAGGGCAGCGGCACGCAAACAGGATTGGCTGGAAAATAAAAGAAAAACCCTGAAAAAAGCTTTCCCTGCAAAATCACAATTTTGCCATTATAGTCAATGGCAGGCAGAAGACAACAAGGCCTGTGAATAGTGGTTGCTAAGGGGAAAGGCTCAGTGTGGGACTTGTAAGTAGGCATTAGCAGGCAATCTTATGCAAATGAGGGGAATGATACTGAATCACAGATTTCCCCTCATGGCTAGCCTGCACCCAACCGTGTAGGAGCAGGATGACCATGGTGCAACCCTAAGAGCTAGCTGACATCATAGAGGGGTGTGTCAGGCATACTGTAAGCTTATTGGAGCCCTGTGGCTCGGGTTTGCCCTAAGCTTAGCAGAGCTAAGAAAGGGGGTGTGTCTGAAGCAGCCAAGCACACTTTACATTGCCTAAATGGGTGTGCGTGCCACACACCGAGTTTTAAACCAAAAAAAAAAAAAGTAAACCAGGAAATAGCAGCTCCGTGCACATCTCAGCACTGTGTTTGCATGGCGCACCTCTGGGCTTAAACAGGAAGGCAATGGGAAGGGAAAACAGCAGTAGGAAGGTAATCAAGGAGAACTAGCATAGCTGGCAGGTGAAATGTATCAAAATCAGCCAATTATACAGGCAGCAGCCCAGCCCAGCACACTACTGTAAACGATGCAAACACCTTTCTGTCTGTTTTTTTCCCACAAACTATACACCACCGGTGTACACATACGGGGAAATTTTACATAACAAAAGAAACAAAGTGATAGGGGCTGCATTTTCTCTCATAAATCAACATGTGGAAGAGGCTGAGGGTGGTGAGGATGAGAATGCTATTGACCAACCCACAATGAGGAGAAGGGGAAGAGTGTACAGACCCAGGGTAACCTACCAGGGGCTACATGAGCTGGAGATAGAGGAGCACTATAAGGTGGATAGGGACCTCCTACAGCAAATTGTTGAGCTGTGCCGGCCACGCCTCATACACAGAACCAACAGAGGGAAACCCATCCCAGTGGATACCAAGGTATGTGTATGCCTAAGAATACTAGCCACAGGCACCTTCCAAAGGCCAACTGGGAATATCATGGGGATCTCACAGGCATCAGCATCTAGGGTACTCCACCGGTTCCTGGATGCCATGTCAACACATGCCAGTGGGCACATATATTTCCTCAACACTCGTGAGGCATTGACCAGCAATATGTGTCTCTTCCACCAAATATTAAAATACCCTGAAGTAGTGGGTGCTATAGACTGCACACGCATACATACACATCAAAGCACCACCCAGCGAGCGGGGTAGAGTACATAATCTGCAAGGGCTTCCCCTCCATCAGCTGCCAGGTCATGTGCAATGCCCAGGGCATTGTAATGAATGTGCGTGCTGGCTGCCCTGGAAGCTATCACGACTCCCACATCTGGCATATGACACACCTGTACCAGAGATTTGCCAGTGGGGACATCCCATATGGCCACCTAGTGGGGGATGCCGGTTACGCACTGGAGCCTTGGCTGATGACACCCATCAGAAATGTACCCACACCCAAACAAGAACTCCATAATGAGGCACACGCACAGACCAGAATCATAATAGAGCATGTGTTTGGGATGCTCAAGTCATGGCTCTGGTGCCTGTACATATCTGGTGGAACCTTGCAGTACTCACCAACTACATGTACCCAAATTGTCATAGTATGTGCCATGCTACACAATATGATCCTTCGGAAACAGCTGCAGCAGGAACAGCATGGGGCAGGGCCACACAGCCCCACTCCATTGCCAAGGCCTGCTCTGGCACAGAGTGACTCAGAGGAGGAACAGCCTGAGCCTGCCCCAGTAGGCAGAAGGAGGCATGCCCAGTATGCCCAGGCCATGGCAAAGAGGCTACGCATAGCACATACACTGACACGGCAGGAAACCAGGGAATGACACCTCTCTCTGACTCGCACATACAGTAAAAGGGATGCCAAACATGACACTTAACCATGTATAGGGAGTGTACTATGTGCATCCGACACAGTAATCCCTCCAGCACCATCCTCAATACTGGCATAGCCACAAAGTAAGTCACTCACCCTATCAGTTGCTGAATGGAGTAGTATGTTTTGTGACTTGTATCTATGGTATGGATGTGAGCATGCAAGGGAATCAGGTGGCTGAATGGGATGCCGGCAGATAGTAGACACCTATATTGGCAGCATGAAATCTGTAACAAATACTGGTGTCACCATAATAGCCAGTACTAGACAAGGTGACAAAACCCACTGCAGGAAATGTGGTGGGCCAAATGTATGTCCATATGACATACACATGCCAGTCAGTGAGGCTCACATACCCAACAACAGTCTCAGCCAGCAGGACAGGCATAGACAAACACAAAGAAAGTTGTGCTAAGGCCTCTGATTGATGGCTATGAAAAATGGCCCCCCTTCAGACCTACACAGACAGACTACAACAGGTCAGGCAGTGGGATGTTAGTTCTGAAGGGTAAGAAGTCTGAAACTGAAATGTAGGTCAATAAAACGTAAAAACTTTTGTACACTGATATGCCTCTAGTCTGCATGATAGGTCAGAAAACCAAATGAAATGGAGTACCCGAAATAACAGTACAGTCATAGCAAATGTGTACAGTTGTCAGGTGTGCCCCCCCCAATCCTATGTAGAAATGTAGTAACATGTATGTGTAGGTATAATAGTGGAGCACAGATTACATGAGCTGGCCAAAGTAGCAGGATAGATTGTAGCACAGGTACAATATGCAGGGCTGTGTGTGTTAGGTTGGTGTTTGTTGTATATTGTGTGAGAGTGGTCAGTATGTAGGCATGGTGGGTTTTGTCCTGGTGGCCATTGGCCAGTACTGCCGATGACAGGGCCAGGTTCTCACAGCTGCAGTGCCAAACACAATGCATCCCAGCAAGACACATTCCAGCAGTAAACCATAGTAATTGTTTGGATTTAATATCTGTCTCCATCTGAAAGATGGACATGGCATTAATGTGGGCCTAGAAATACAAACACTACACAGGTGGAAGTACCCTAGACAGGCAGTGTATAAAATGTTACTGTCAAATGGACACACCTTTGGAATTGTACATACAGGTTAGCAGCACATTAGTTGGGTTTGTAGTATGTAGTACCGATGTCATCTGGCCAATCACTGGCAAACCACAAAGGGCACAGGTATGAAGTATTGAGAAACTGCTGATTTCACTGCACAAGCCAGCATAAGTGGAATGCCCCACATATATCTGTGAGTCAGCTGCAAGTAGCTTCCATAGCACAAATGCACCCAGCTCACCCCAACATCAGCCACAGGTACCTCACAGGTCTTATCCCTGCTGTTGGGAATGAGTACAATATGACCCCCACCTCTGTATGGAAATAGCCACAGAATGCAGCATGCTGAAGAGGTGTCCCATGCAGGTGTGTCCCTAGCTGTAAGCAGCACCCTGCCAGCATCCACACCACTAGATCAATAATGACAGAAACTATCAACATTAACACCTTGCACACCTCCCCTGTCACCCCAGGAGAATATAGTGGGTTGAAGCCTGGGACTGTAGGAGTGACAGAATGCAACGGCCTGCTACAGATGGCCTGCATCACTACCAAATGCCCTACAGTCCTCTGTCAAAGGCCTGTGTCCCACCCGTACTGCCAATGTATGTTATCTCATGGACTCCCAAATAACAACATAACACAGTCCACAGAACCCAAATGCAAGGCCATGTCGATAAATCCCAGTAACATGACCACCATGTCCTACTGCATGAACTGTGGACCAACCCTAAAATACTGCTGGGATGAAGTAAGAACTATTGGAAACTTATCAGATGATGTTTGCATAATATTTGAAGAGGATAGAATAATGTAGGGGTAGGACCATGGACGCCATGGAGTGTGTGAAGTCTGAAACTCAGCCATGTGCACATGCTAACCCTGCCTGCAAACACAGGAATGGGTGGCTACAAACCTGCTTGGAAACCACAATGTGAATGGGTTAATGACCAGAAATATGAGCCCTGCCTCTGGGTAACCTGTGTGAATCTGTACAGCTGTGAGGTATGGCCACAGCAGGATATGGCCATACTGTCATGTTGATGGATGTACAAGCATGGGATCCTCAACCACCACTGTACCAAGGTGCTAAACCATTTACACAGACCCATCAGCAAGTGTCTGCAGCTTCCCCTCCAGAATGGCATGATTGAGCAAGAATATGTAGACTGCAGACCACAATACTGGACACAGCTTCAGTCACCCTGTGTTCCCCAGGAAATTACTGCAAGCAAATATGTATACCTGACAGTAGGTGATGACATAATACATCACAGTGTAAAACAGAACATATGCCTGAATATCTCTGCTAACACCAAAACCATGCAGCAGAAGCAGCACAGGCACAATTACCTACGGTAACCCACTATGCTTTGCTCATTTGGACCCCATATTGTCAACCGATCTACAGATATCCCACAGAAACAGGTTGCTAGCTGCAAGTGTAGAACAAAAAAGCTTGCACTGGAGGGCAACCTACGTGAAATGGATTCACACATTCAGTACAGAAGGTCATATTGGGCATGCTCCCACACTTAGAGACACGAAGCCCATGTCTGACAACAAAATAATGAAAGGTCATACTGGGCATGCTCCAACACTTACAGAAATGAAGCCCATGTCTGGCAACAACAGTGGGCTATACATATCTGACAGTCACAGATGTTTGTGCACACACTCCACATTGCACACCAGTCATGATTTCGAAAACCAACGAAGTGTACAACAAAATAAAGTGAACCCAGATGATGAGAACAGTCCAACGAATCCACCACAGCTCGGACACCAGGAAAATCTTTAGTTTTATTATAAACACTGAATAAATATTCCAACAAACAACGGACTCCAAAATGTGAACTTTTTACAACAAACTGTAAATCTGGTTAAGCGCTTTCATCTGCAACATAACAGACTTCCTCAGAACCAGGTTTTCACATAAAATAAGCCTATTTAAAAGCATTTTGGCGCCAAATGTGGCTGATTAATTTAAAGGGCTATGCACTTACCCTAGTATAACGTATAATGTATGACCTATACATCTGGTGACTACTGAAAGCACATAATAATAATGTATTTTAATGTATTTTAAAAAATGAAATATATTTTAAATATATATGTTTGGTATATTTTGTAAATTGTAAACATTTTCTGTATTATATGAATAATAAATAATCTTATGAATAATTTTATGAAAATAAAAATATATAATAAATATGTAATAAATATGTAATAATAAATACAGAAGTAAAAACTTTTGTTACAATAAATGACTGATAACTTGTCTAACACAGTTCATAATCTAATTCCTATGTGAGTTATTAAAATCCTATAAATATAAACATTGCTGTATAACTGTAATGATGACAAAGAGAGATGACAAAAAGATGAAAAACATAAACTAATAATTAATAATTAATTAATGTGCTAAAATACTAGTAAATACTGAATGAATATTAAAAATTGAATGGATGTTGAAGAATGCATATTAAAAAATGCATATTAAAAAATGCAATGAGTGTTAGAAAATGCTGAATGAATATTAAATGTTAAAAAAGTACTAAAAAAGTACTCTATACTAAACACATCAGATGTGAAGTGAATAGAAAAAAATTAGTGAGAAAATTCATGTGATGTACTGATAATAATGGAAAATACATACAATTGTAAAGTGTACTTATGCAAAAAATTGTAAAGTGTACTTATGCAAAAAATACTGTGCAAAAACTCTAGTCTGTCTACAAAAGAAATTTAATACTTGTAACTTATTAATAAATATTTCATGAATCCAACTGCAAAAAGGGTTTGATACTTATAAAATCATTTAACCCAGGGCTGGTAGTGGCATCACATGAAATCTGCCATCTACTTTCCATTGCTGACAAATAGACTTTCCAATTACCTCCACTAATACCTACTTCTACTTGGTCAATAATAGTAAAGAGAAAACTATGGGTGGGACCTTTATCTAAAATATGTTTGCTAAGTGCGTTGTTGTTGTCTTTCCTTTTTACTTTATATAAATGTTCGTATATCCTGGTTTTGAACTTCCTTTCGGTCTTACCAATATAGTAAGCCGAACAGGATATACATGTTGCAAGGTAAACTGCCCTCTGTGTGTTGGAATTACCAGTTGTACTCTTTATAAGTGTCTTGGTAACGTTATTTAGTCTAATAGTCCAATTGGTATTTATGAACTTACATTGATTGCACGAACCGCATCTAGTGGTTCCTTTAATAGATTTTTTGTGTTCTCTATAGTGTTCCAATAAATGCTTCAAATTGTGAGAAGTCTTATACACACAGTTAGGATAGTTACCTACACAACTACTCACATTTTCTGATAAAGTAAGAATGTCCCAATGTCTGTAAAGGACTTCCTTAACTATATTAGAATAAGGATTAAATCTAATCACACATACATGTTTGTCACTGTGTCCTTCCAACCTGTTTGCACTTTTAAAGGGAACACCTAGTAAAGGTTGGAATTTTTTATCCCACTCTTTTTTGACATAATCACTAATATTATCCAACATGTGTTTCGGGTAACCTCGATTTACAAACATCTCGTAAATCACTGCCAATTCCATTTCCATGACGGTCCTACTGGAAGACATACGGGCGACCCGTATGCACTGCCCTTTAAACACATTTCTAAAGATGTGTGGGGGATGGTTACTTTCAAAATTCAAATAGCCATTAGAAAAGGTCTTTTTTCTGTAGATTTTAGACTCAAAGTTTGTACCATTGTTATTAATAAATGTGTCATAATATAATGTAGGGGTAGGACCATGGGCACCATGGAGTGTGTGAAGTCTGAAACTCAGCCATGTGCACATGCTAACCCTGCCTGCAAACACAGGAATGGGTGGCTACAAACCTGCTTGGAAACCACAATGTGAATGGGTTAATGACCAGAAATATGAGCCCTGCCTCTGGGTAACCTGTGTGAATCTGTACAGCTGTGAGGTATGGCCACAGCAGGATATGGCCATACTGTCATGTTGATGGATGTACAAGCATGGGATCCTCAACCACCACTGTACCAAGGTGCTAAACCATTTACACAGACCCATCAGCAAGTGTCTGCTGCTTCCCCTCCAGAATGGCATGATTGAGCAAGAATATGTAGACTGCAGACCACAATACTGGACACAGCTTCAGTCACCCTGTGTTCCCCAGGAAATTACTGCAAGCAAATATGTATACCTGACAGTAGGTGATGACATAATACATCACAGTGTAAAACAGAACATATGCCTGAATATCTCTGCTAACACCAAAACCATGCAGCAGAAGCAGCACAGGCACAATTACCTACAGTAACCCACTATGCTTTGCCCATTTTGACCCCATATTGTCAACCGATCTACAGATATCCCACAGAAACAGGTTGCTAGCTGCAAGTGTAGAACAAAAAAGCTTGCACTGGAGGGCAACCTATGTGAAATGGATTCACACATTCAGTACAGAAGGTCATATTGGGCATGCTCCCACACTTAGAGAAACGAAGCCCATGTCTGACAACAAAATAATGAAAGGTCATACTGGGCATGCTCCAACACTTACAGAAATGAAGCCCATGTCTGGCAACAACAGTGGGCTATACATATCTGACAGTCACAGATGTTTATGCACACACTCCACATTGCACACCAGTCATGATTTGCACACACATTGGATAGGAGTACACACATATATCCAAGGACAACACACTATAATAGACCAAACTTACACATACATAGATGTTTGGAAGAGAGTGACAGACAGTGAGAAAGAGCCACCCATCATGAGGCCTGTCCCACCCAGCTCACATCCAATTGGCTAAAACCACATGATGTGCAAATGTCAATCACTGTAGACATTTGCCTGTGGTATCCCTCAGCACTATAGTGTCTGTGGTACTTGTGATAACTGTGTAACATGACTGTAGAAGTCATTATTCATCTAGCAGTTATATACACTTAGCTGTTAAATTTAAACCTGTGTGTGCCTGAGTGTTGTGTGTCTGCTTCCAAATGAATGGTTTATGGCCCATGGAGACACACTGCACTCCCCATTGCCCTACTTTGACAAACCTGCTGATGTAATTCACCTTGAAATACACCTTTGGTAAAGGAGAAGCTCTATAAGCTCCGTAGCATGTGCTATAACTACATAATGCTATAGTGTTGTGTTCTAGTTAGGTAGGAATTCTAATCCCAGACATGGCAACTGTGTGTGTGGTTGGTTGTGTGAGTGTGTGTGTAGGGATCAATGCTTTTGTGGCCATTCACAGTCACTACACTCCCCATTGCCTTACTTTGGCAAGTCTGCTGATGTCATTCACTTTGAAATACACCTTTGGGGAAGGAGTAGCCAAGTACGCTCTGGGGTGTGTGCTATAACTGTGTAATGCAGTAGTGTGATGTATTAGTTAGGTAGGAGTTCTAATCCCAAACAAGGCAACTATGAAACTCTGTGTTTGCTTGTTTGTCTGTGTAGGGATCATTGCTTTTGAGGCCATTCACAGTCACTACAATTTCCATTGCCCTACTTTGGTAGGGCTGCTGATGTCATTCACTTTGAAATACACCTTTGGGGAAGGAATAGCCTAGTAAGCGCCATAGAGTGTGCTATAACTGCATAATGCTGTAGTGTGATGTACTAGTTGGGTAGGAGTTCTAATCCCAGACATGGCAACTTTGAAATGTTGTGTGTGTGTGTGTGTGTGTGTGTGTGTGTGTGTGTGTGTGTGTGTGTGTCTGTGTAGGGATCAGTGCTTTGGAGGCCATTCATAGTCACTACATTTTCCATTGCTCTACTTTGGTAGTCTGCTGATGTTCATTTTGAAATACACCTTTGGGGAAAGACTAGCCCAGTAAGCTCTGTGGCGTGTGCTATAACTGGATAATGCTGTAGTGTGATGTGCTAGTTAGGTAGGCGTGCTAATCCCAGACATGGCAACTTTGAAACTCTCTGTGTGTGTGTGTGTGTGTGTGTGTGTGTGTGTGTGTGTGTGTGTGTGTGTGTGTTTGTCTGTGTAGGGATCAATGCATTTGAGGCCATTCACAGTCACTACAATTTCCATTGCCCTACTTTGGCAGGGCTGCTGATGTCATTCACTTTGAAATATACCATTGGGGAAGGAGTAGCCCAGTAAGCTCTGTGGTGTGTGCTATAACTGTGTAATGCAGTAGTGTGATGTACTAGTTAGATAGGAGTTCTAATCCCAGACATGGCAACTGTGAAACTCTGTGTATGTTTGTTTGCCTGTGTAGGGATCAGTGCTTTTGAGGCCACTTACAGTCATTACAATTTCCATTGCCCTACTTTGGCAGGGCTACTAATGTCATTCCCTTTGAAATACACCTTTGGGGAAAGAATAGCCCAATAAGCTCCATGGCATGTGCTATAACTGCATAATGCTGTAGTGTGATGTACTAGTCTGGTAGGAGTTCTAATCCCAAACATGGCAACTGTGAAACGCGCGTGTGTGTGTGTGTGTGTGTGTGTGTGTGTGTGTGTGTGTGTGTGTGTAGAGATCAATGCGTTTGTGGCCATTCACAGTCACTAGGCACTCCTAATATCTGTGCAGTAACACAGACCTGGTCCAAGGCTCTAGAGAGCATCCCTGCAATTCCAAGTACAGCTCTTACCACACCTGTCGGCCACCAAACCAGGACCAAAATCTAAATGAGGAGGAGTGTCCATATTCACCATGAATATTCACACCACCAGGCTATTTGCCCAACACAATGTGTTTGAAATTTTCCCAGTGCAACTAACACTAGGTAAGACTGCAATCCAAATTTTGTAGCTTGCTACAGATCCCCCACCATGCCCCAAGATTCACACTACACCTTTCTAAACATACTGGGAAATATTAAGATATAACCAAACACCCTAATACTGGGTGATTTCAACTACCCTGCCATTAATTGGGAAAACTACTAGTGTACCAACACCTGTGCCTACTGGTTCTTGGAAGTCATAATTCCCAATGCCCTGGATCAAGTAACCCATAATCCCACCAAGGACTCCAATATCCTAGACCTGGTCATTACCAACATGGGAAAGCAATGATCCACACCTGTGGTCACCCCATAGATGGTCACGTTTGCCGATAAGCTAATCACCCTTAACATCCACATCCCTCCCCCACACCCCAGTAAGGAAACTTGTGTAAAAGAAAGTCTCCAATGCCTTCATGCTACACATGTCAGATGTGACAAACGTCATGACACCCATGCAGACGGGAACTGAAAGGTTGACTGCTGTATCCTGCACTACGGCACTGTACAAGCATGAATCATGCCATCCAAAATAGAACCAAGACCCTCCCCTTCAAGAAAAGGAAGCCAATGTGGTGGTCCCCTGCCATAAACAGTCTTTACAGCAAAAGGAAGAAACTGTTGGAGAAAAGAGGAAATTCCCAGGATGCAAAAAACTCCCTTACCAGCCTCAGTAAGAAGATGAGATCCCTCATAAAATCCTCCAAAGCTAGTTACAAAAATAATATAGCCAAAGATTCCAAAGACAGCCGCAAGCCATTCCATAGCTATGTCAGGAATCTAAATGGCAATGCTCAGATCTGCTCTGAGCTACAACAGAATGGCATTAAATATACTTATCCCAAGGATATTGCCAGTATCTTGGCAGATCGATTCAGTGCCAGCTGCAACCCCCTCCCACCCCCTAAAGGGCCCATCTCAATACTGAAAGATTGCCAGAGTCCAGTAATAATGGCCACACAGGTAAAAACCACACTATCCAGAGCTAAGAAAACAGCATCCATGGGACTAGACAACATCCTGGGCTGTGTACTACATGAACTACAAAATGAACTGCCACCTCACCTACGTGCCATGTTTAATCATAGCCACACCTCAGGCATCATGCCCACTGAGTGGCGCACAGCTACAGTTATCCCAGTCCACAAGGGGCGATCCACCTTGGATCCTGGAAACTACCGCCCCAGCAGTCTGACGAGCCTGATCTGCAAGGCCATGGAATGTATTATCATGGAACTTATGAACAAAGACATTGGCAACCTGCAAACACTGGACCCCACCCAGGTTGTGTTTGTGAAGGGCCGATCATGTCTCCTGAACCTGACTGACATCTTCGAATCAGTCTCCAGAGCTATGGACGAGGGTAAGGCGGTTCACACAGCCTATTCAAACCTCACCAAGGCCTTTGACACCATCCCCCAGTTTGGAATCATAGACAAATGTACTAAGCTAGCCATTAATCCTTATGTCACTTGATGGTTTGCCAACTGACGTACTGACAGAACCCACACTGTAAATGTAGGTGACTCCAAATCCAGCCCCAGACAAGTGACATTTGGAGTACCTCAGGGTTCAGTCCTGGGACCGCTCTTGTTTGGCATCTACTGCTGTGAAGTACAGGCCAACACTAAGGGGCTCTGGCTAACAAAGGTCAAAGATGACTGCAACCTGGGAGCCAATATTGTATCCCTAAATGATGTGGATCTTCTACAGAAGGGTACAAGCAAAAATAACAAGTTATGCTAAAGACCTGTTGTACCAAACCAGATAAAGCTCAATGCCAAGAAATTTATAGTTATCCCTTTGGGAAGGAATAACCTTCATCAGACATCCAAGTACCACAAAGGTGGCAGTACACTAAACACTGAAAGTGTGATAAGAGACTTAGAGACACAGGTGGACAGTGGTCTCACACCATATAAGCCACATACAGTCAGAAATCCAAATATGTGGCCACCTCATCACTAAGTTTTTCATCCAGAAAAAGAAGATCATTGTCCCTCTGTAGTCATCTCTCAAAATAACAGAATTTATTGTAGGTCTCTTATTCAAATATGTCTCCTTACATAACAGGTCCTTGAGATTGTTGTTTCTCCTATATTACATATGTCTTTATTGCCCATATATTGTAAAGTATTTATTGTTCTTCCTGCTACTACATAATCCTGTATCTATTTGTATAGATACAGGATTATGTAGTAGCAGGAAGGAACAACCTAAAATACTTTTAACGTATGGTAGTAATATTAAAGACATATGTAATATAGTTCAGAACAATTGGAATATCCTAAGAAGTGATATTAGTCTTAAGGACGTAGTGGCAGAACGTCCCATGTTTAATTATAAGAGAAACAACAATCTCAAGGACCTGTTATGTAAGGAGACATATTTGAATAAGAGACCTACAATAGATATTAGAGCAGGCACATATCCCTGTGGTAACTGCAAGGCTTGTCAATATATTAATAGTGACACTGAATTTAAACATCCTGATAAGATAAAAACTATAATATTTAAAGGGAGGGCTACTTGCAGGACAAAACACTTAGTATATATGGCCAATTGTGAACAATGTGAAAGTTTTTATGTAGGTATGACAAATAACATTGAAGGTTCGATTTTACAGCATATTAGTAATATTAGAACATGTCCTTAGCAATGCTTTATTCAGACATATAGAGATTAATCTCACACATACTTTTAAGTTCAGATGCATTGTAAATATTGCCACTAATGAGAGGGGGGGGACATTCAGCAGAGAACAGCATTAGCTGAATCCAAGTGGATAGTAGATTTAAGAGCACATAGACCACCTGGTCTTAACGATGTTTTACCAATTAAACCTGCTTTACAAAAAAGGCGGGCTTTTAGGAGTAAGTGATTGGATGATCTGTGTTTTAAATATGGCTGCTTTTGTTACTTTGCATTATGTCTGATGAAGGATTATTCCGAAAGCGCTTACTTTTAATAAAGGAGATTCTACAAAGAATAATTCAGTGGTGACCTGTACTTTATTTTTCGTACGCTTCTACAAAAGGGTGTTACAGAAAGAAATGCTTGGTGCCAGAGCCATGTGCTCAAGCTCAATGCCAAGAAATTTATAGTTATCCCCTTTGGGAAGGAATATGTACCCCTGAAGTACCACAAAGGTGGCAGTACACTAAACACTGAAAGTGTGATAAGAGACTTAGAGACACAGGTGGACAGTGGTCTCACCTTCGAAAACCATATCGCCACAACAGTCAGGAAATCCAAATATGTGGCACACCTCATCACTAAGGGCTTTTCATCCAGAAAAAAGAAGATCATTGTCCCTCTGTAGTCATCTCTCAAAAACAGAATTTATGAGCATTTGAACGATATTAAGAATCACAAGAATACTAATGCTTTATACAAACATAGCATTTTTTGTGTTGGATTCAAAAAATTTGTTTTTGGTATTTTAGACATTATAAAAATAGATACTAGAGGTGGGGATTGGAAAAACTTGTTGAAAAAGAAGGAAAGTCAGTGGCAATACAGATTGGCTTCTATGTTTCCCCCAGGACTTAATGAGACTGTATCACTAGTACCGCTACTTATTGAAAGGGCCAACAACATTTGAGTATTAAATATTTTTAGACATACTCATTTTCTTTTACTTATGTCCTATTGAAATATTCAACAACAACTATTTTTATTCTATAGTAATTATTTATATACAACAAAATCAATTATGTCAAGGTTTGAGCAGGTTCATTTTTTAACAAAATACTGATACACCTATACACCAGTTGAGATTTTCAATATATTAATTTATTTATTTATTCATTATTTAGAGGGTTAATATGTAAACAATATTTTTTAACAAGTTTTTTAAACTAAATTCATTTGTCTTCAATAAGACCCAAGGTGCCATATATATATATATATATATATATATATATATATATATATATATATATATATATATAAATATAAACAAGAACAGGTATATATATTCAATACCTACACTGGTATTTTTACATACATTTTTAGAGGCTTGTATTGTTTTAAATGTTAATCATGTGATGTCACTTGATTCAACACTATATAAATGGTTAATTAAATGGAGCAAATTGTTTCTGATGAAGTCTCTACTTTGGAGATGAAAGCGCTAAAACTGATGTTTTTTAATAAAGACGGATTATTTTTATATTAGTCAATTGGCGTCCTGGATTCCTGGTTCCATTATATTGATTTCACTGGTTTACTTAGTTTTTCTATTTGTTACTAGTTTGTGGCGTTTCGTGAACCATGGATATTTCTGGGGATCTCAACTTGTCAAACACCACGCTTGCCGAGGACCAAGGAGCGGAGATAAAAGAGCTACGTGGCGAAGTTTCCCAGTTAAAGGGTGAACTAACCAAACTTTTGGAACTCTTAACTCAAAAAAACAGTTATGGTGTAAATGCTCCTTCCTTTATGGGTGAGCGTAATGTGTTTGTGCCTCCGGGCTATGTTGGTTACCATACCAACGGTTCAGGACTTCCGCTTCAACACCCGAACTTTGTTAGTCAAGTTAGAGTGGTTCACAGCAATGGCGAGTTGGACAAACAAGATGCTCCTGACTTTGGACTAAATATTATAGACTCCAGTCATACGAATGGCACCACGGGTATACACAATGGATGTCGCACAGATTTGGGTCCTTCCCCCATACTTGTGGGGTCAGGCAACATTCCTAACACATCTTCGAACACCGATGTTCGACCCAAAGCAGGTACTGTGTTCCAACCTATAGTAAACCATGATAGACTTTCTAACAGTAACATTATTCAAAATAATAGTGGCGCTATACCGGTTTTTCATCCGGTAACAGTCTCTCAACAGGAGGCTACCAACAGATTTGATAAAGTTTTTACAAAAAAATACTGCTTTTCTGCTGGCGATAACATAAATGACAATGATAACAATTCTAACCATGTTGACAAGGATTACCATAATATTTCCTTGAAAGAACTGGTTTTCTCTATGGAAAAAAGACTGTTTAAATATAAAAGCATTGAAATTGACATTGCATATTTAAAACAATGTATTAATTTAAAAATTGTGCCACAGGGACTCAGAATTTATAAATTTCCTTTTGGTATAGATTATTCTGACGAAATTTTGTCTGATTTTTGTGAATATTTTAATGAAATAGGCCTGGGTCTTTTAAGAAAAAATTGTACAGTATTATGAAATTCAAAAAGAACAAGTTTTTAATGATGTACAAAGTTTAGATAACAAAATCAGAAATGATTTACTGTTTTCACATCATAGTACTATGTATTTTAAAATGTTGGATAGAGTTGAGAACAGATGTTTCAACATTTTCCAAAAGAAAAAACGCAAAATTATTAGGGATCAAAAGAATTATGAAGACAATTTTGTATATGTTAACAAAAATCAAAATGTGTCTCACAATAAGTTCAATAGAAATAAGCCTATGCATAAACAACATTATAGACATGGTAGTGTCGAATTTCCACAAAGGCATTCACCTTCCATTGTGGACAATTATGCAGGGCATACTAATGACTGGGTGGAAGAAGGGGTTGACATGCAAAATCCAGATGATGATGGGGATTTTCCCACTCTCAGGCGCTCAGAGAGACTGGCACAGTATTACAACAAGAAAGGAGAATACAACAGAAGTTACTATCCCCAGAGAAGGAATCAGTTTTCCCACCCCATGAATGCATACTAGACAAAGACACCTTTGATATTTCTTCTACACCAGAAGACAACATTATTTTTAAAAGAGGAGGTTTTACTATTTATAATTACTCAGATTTGACTATTACTGATGAATATTTTAATCTGTTTTCAAAGGGCATTAAGTTTATTCCATCCAATAGAGGTGACCTTGTAGACAATATAGAAGCTTTGAAACTCTTTGTGAGAAAATTAAATCTTGAAATACTTTTAGAACCTTTACAGGACAACGGTAGAAATATTACAGGCATTGACAAGAGACTAAAAAAGAAGAGTGTTTTTAATCCCCCTTTACACCCTCTACTGGAAACTTATGAAAAACTGGTTATGGAAGATATATACAATGAGTTTAAACAAAATTATAGTTCAAACTACTGGAATTTAACCAAGAATGAATTTAATTTACTTTGTGACCTAAGAAATGATCACAACATCCGTATCATGGTCCCTGACAAAGGTGGGGGAATAGCCATTTTCAAGAGCATGGACTACTCCAATGCCATGCAAAATTTATTATTTGACGAGAAAACATTTCTCCTAAATTTAGTAACCATAAACCATTCTCTTGAAATAAATCTTGTTTAACACTTTTTAAAAATTCCCATGAATCTTTGAGTAGATGAGGGGTCTTGTGTACTACGTGTTGTACATGAGAATCAATAAAAACAGTCAGTGGATGTGTTTTATTTATATATAGTCATACCTCCAAAAATCAAATTAATATTTCTTATTCTAGAATAGATAGCTATCTAGAGGAATATCTCTTGGAAGGGAGAATTAGTTCCAGTGAGTACGAATTTTTATTTACAAAATTTCCCAAAATACCAGTATTTTTTGGAATACCAAAAATACATAAGGATATTTCTAGGCCTCCCTTTAGACCCATAGTGGCGGCCAAGGGATCTAAAACACATCCACTGACTGTTTTTATTGATTCTCATGTACAACACGTAGTACACAAGACCCCTCATCTACTCAAAGATTCATGGGAATTTTTAAAAAGTGTTAAACAAGATTTATTTCAAGAGAATGGTTTGTTTTTAACTATAGATGTAAAAGACTTGTTTACATGTATTCCCCAAAATGAAGGGATGACTTTGTTTGAGGAGGTATTGTTTAAATTTTCGGACCTTGATAATGATAAAGTAAAATTAATATGTGAACTCATGAACATAGTTCTTGAAAATAATTTTTTATGGTTCGAAGGGGAATTTTACCAACAAGTTACAGGTGTACCCATGGGTGCTACCTGTTCACCAGTATATTCTAATTTGGTCCTATTAGGGTGGGAAATGCAACATGTATTCAATGGTCCATTTTGGCCCCACATAAAACTTTATCTTCGATACCTGGATGATAGTTTTATTCTGTGGGGAGGCCCTGAAGAAGATATTACTAAATTTATAGAGCATATTAATTGTAGTACTTCCTTTCTTTCTTTTACATTCCAATATAATACATTGAGTATTAATTATCTTGACACTTGTATTATTAAGGACAAACAAAACAAAGAGTTTAGATCTAAAATATTTAGAAAGAAAACATTCTGTAACGCCTATTTACACTTTGAGAGCCATCATCCTAAATCCCAAAAGGTTAGTATAATAAAAGGACAAGCTATCAGGATTGCTAGGATGACTTCTCACAAAGAAGATCTGGAAAATGAATTCACTTTGTTAGGAGAAATGTTTTTGGAGAGGGGATACCCCATAGACTTGATTAATTTTACTCTACAAAATATTTACCAACAATGGGGTCAAAAATACATCCCCCTATTAGGTTCTTCTGTGAACACTTCAGTTATGGGAGAAAATACTTGTGACTTCGACACCACTTGTGTTTTAACATTCAACACAAGAATGGTATGTGTCACTACTGTTCTTATATTTATGTAGAGCCAACTTTAATGTTAAATAACATCATGAACAGTAAGGTACTTTTACAGAATGGTAACTGTAATACTAGGAGAGTAGTATATTTGGCTCTATGTTGTACTTGTAAACATTTTTATGTAGGGAAGACTGAACGACTTCTCAAAAACAGAATTTATGAGCATTTGAACGATATTAAGAATCACAAGAATACTAATGCTTTATACAAACATAGCATTTCTTGTGTTGGATTCAAAAAATTTGTTTTTGGTATTTTAGACATTATAAAAATAGATACTAGAGGTGGGGATTGGAGAAACTTGTTGAAAAAGAAGGAAAGTCAGTGGCAATACAGATTGGCTTCTATGTTTCCCCCAGGACTTAATGAGACTGTATCACTAGTACCGCTACTTATTGAAAGGACCAACAACATTTGAGTATTAAATATTTTTAGACATACTCATTTTCTTTTACTTATGTCTTATTGAAATATTCAACAACTATTTTTATTCTATAGTAATTATTTATATACAACAAAATCAATTATGTCAAGGTTTGAGCAGGTTCATTTTTTAACAAAATACTGATACACCTATACACCAGTTGAGATTTTCAATATATTAATTTATTTATTTATTCATTATTTAGAGGGTTAATATGTAAACAATATTTTTTAACAAGTTTTTTAAACTAAATTAATTTGTCTTCAATAAGACCCAAGGTGCCATATATATATAAATATAAACAAGAACAGGTATATATATTCAATACCTACACTGGTATTTTTACATACATTTTTAGAGGCTTGTATTGTTTTAAATGTTAATTATCATGTGATGTCACTTGACTCAACACTATATAAATGGTTAATTAAATGGAGCAAATTGTTTCTGATGAAGTCTCTACTATGGAGATGAAAGCGCTAAAACTGATGTTTTTTAATAAAGACGGATTATTTTTATATTAGTCAATTGGCGTCCTGGATTCCTGGTTCCATTACATTGATGTCATCTCTCAGTAGACCCAGTATAGAATACAACACCCTGTTTGGTATGTACCTCTCAAGACTTCTGCAACAACTAGAATGGCTACAGAAATACCTCACTAAAAGAATCACAAGCCTAAAGCAGATGCCCTATGCTGACCGTCTGCAAATCATCCAGCTATACTGTATCATATATCGTCTACTCAGAGGCGATTTCTGCTTAACTACAGTGCCATGTCAAACCCAGAGCTGTTGGACATGCTACCTTAAAGAAATCCCAAGCCCTCAGAGCCACACGCTCCAGGGAGCCAAACCTTGTCATCACAATGAACAAAACATGCTGGAGGGATGGGTTCCTGATCCAGACACCGCAAACTCTGGAATAGACTGCCCATACATGTCAAGCAGAGTGCCTCTTTGGCCCTCTTCAAAAGGATCCTTGACGATTGGATGGGAGATAGGAAATTCACCCCGGGATCACGTCAGTCGCCCTGCTAGACAGAGGTCCAGGGAAGTAAATATTGTGGGAAGAAATAGCCAGGGAATTGTCATGACTAGGATTGTATAGGCCCTAGGGTTGATAGCCTAGTACCAACCTATGAAACTATGAACTACACTTTCCATTGCCATTTGGGATGTACCTTACCCGACACCTGCAGCAACTGGAGATACCCCAAAAGTACCTCACCAAGGGGATCATGGGCTACAAACAGATGTCCTATGCAGCTCGACTAAAGAAACTCCAGCTCTACTCAGTTGCTTAATGCCTACTCAGAGGCGATCTATGCCTGACGTACAAAGCCATGTCAAACCCAGAATTAATGGACATGCTACACCTCAAAAAATCCAAGTCCCTTAGAGCTAGACGCTCCAGGGACCTAAACCTCAGCACAGAAATAAATAGGACATGCTGGAGGGACAGATTCATTTCCCAGAGGCTCCCCTCACTCTGGAATAGAATCCCAATTCATGTTAGACATAGCCCCTCGCTGACCCTCTTCAAGCGAAATCTGGACGCGTGGATGGAAAATCACACTGGGATCTCTTCTGTGTTCCTGCTAGACAGAGGCACAGTAAACTAATCTTAAAAGGGTACATTCTGTGACCTACTTTACAGAGGCACAGTATGCTAATCTAATAGGGAGGCGGAAGCCAAATACACTCTGGCTAGGCTTATAAATGCCCTAGGGCAGATAGCCTAGTATCTACCTATGAACCCTACCTTGGCAAGCCTGCTGATGTCATTCACTTTGAAATACACCTTTGGGGAAAAAGTAGCCCAGTAAGCTCCGTGAAGTGTGCTATAACCATGTAGTGTTGTAGTGTGATGTACTAGTTAGTGGGAGCTCTAATCCCAGACATGGCAACTATGAAACTCTGTGTGTGTGTACTTGTTTGCCTCTGTAGTGATCAATGCCTTTGAGGCCATTCACAGTCATTACAACTTCCATTGACCTGCTGATGTAATTCAATTTGAAATACATCTTTGGGGAAAGAGTAGCCCAGCAAGCTCCATGGTGCCTGCTATAACTGCGTAATGCTGTAGTGTGATGTACTAGTTAGATAGGAGTTTTAATCCCAGACATGGCAACTATGAAATTCTGTGCATGTGTGTTTGTCTGTGTAGGGATCAATGCTTTTGAGGCTATTCACAGTTACTACAACTTCCATTGACCTACTTTGGCAGGCTTGCTGATGTCATTCACTTTGAAATACAGCTATGAGGAAGAAGTAGCCCAGTAAGCTCTGTGGTGCCTGCTATAACTGCGTAATGCTGTAGCATGATGTGCTAGTTAGTTAGGAGTTCTAATTTCACACATGGCAACTATGAAACTGTGTGGGTGTTTGTCTGTGTAGGGATCAATGCTTTTGAGGCCATTCACCATCACTACAATTTCCATTGCCCTACTTTAGCAAGCCTGCTGATGTCATTCACCTTGAAATACATCTTTGGGGAAAAAGTCACCCAATAAGCTTTGTAGCGCATGCTATAGCTGTGTGATGTACTAGCTTGGTAGAAGTTCTAATACCAGACATGGCAACTGTGAGACTGTGTGTGTGTGTTTGTTATTAGTATCCTGTGTTTAGGTAGCTGTGAGTGTGCAATAACAGGACTCATTGTGGAGTGGGTTTTGCAAATTTCTTATATGGTGGGCCTATTATATGTCATAATGTCCACCTTACAAGGACAGCAGATGTCAAGTAGCAGAGAGGCTGGTGTAGACAATTCATTCCCCTACATGTGACATCATGGATTGGGGAACAATATAGGCAACCCCTGTATTACCCAGAGAACACTCTCCGTCCACGTCTCATACACAAACACAGTTGGCTAGGCAACAACCACTCTGTTGGTAGTCCCCTGCATATTGCCCACAGATAGTAATTGTGGTGTGATTGCAGTGGACTACAGAGGACATGGCACCCTGTCCCATCCCTAAAATAGGCAAATTATTGAATACAGTGGTCCTTTGCTATGGTCCCCACTGGACGCCTCCAACAACTGTAGAGTCAGCAAATGTAGCTCACAAAGGAAATACCATGCCTTATACACATGCCCTGTATAGCCAGATGCCACTGACACCAGTGAGTACCTGTCAGTGTAGGTGCAGGGTCAACCTGGTTTCCATTGCCAGTTCTCACCACATGAGGTCAGGAATGGCACATCAGATGATAAAAGTCTGTCCACACAACATGCCCCAGACACCCCAGGTACACTTCCACATGTCACAGAACATGCATGTAGGACGTGTGCACATCCCAGACACCGTCCATGTTATGGAATGTAGAACACATGCATAGCAAGCATTGCACAGCCCTGGCCACCCACAACAGTGACCCAGATGAGTGGATGGGGAATACAATACCCAGCTATGTGGGCCAGTCCAGAGACTACACCCCTGAGCCACACTGCAGGCCATTGTCATGTGGCCTGATGCCAAGGTATACCCTTTACCTAGACTTGTACAGCCTTCTGGCACAGTCAATCACTACACACCTGCGAAGCAATGCACCCATGCATGTCAATACTGGCAAACCTGTGTCTGCGTGTGTGTGTGTGTGTGTGTGTGTGTGTGTGTGTGTGTGTGTGTGTGTGTGTGTGTGTGTGTGTGTGTGTGTGTGTGTGTGTGTGTGTGTGTGTGTGTGTGGAGTATAATGATTTGGATGCCATTCACACTCACTACACCTCCCATTGGCCTACTGAAGCTTGCCTTCTGATGTCAGATATCTTGAAATACCCTTTGCCCATGTATCAGCCTGACAGCCTGTATGGTGCATGTCATACCTGCGTAATACTGTAGTATAGCAAACTAGTTAGTTAGGAATTCTAATCCTGATCCTGTCAACTGTGATAATGTGTGTGTGTCCCTGCGAGAGTGTGGCTGCGTCGTACTTGACACCTGTTCTTGTGGAGAGGCACATGTACTTCACCTACCTTATCCATCCTTTATCACTGTTGCTGATGTCATTCACCATCAGATATACCTTTGGACAGCTCTCCAATATGTAAGCTCTGTGGCTCATGCAATAACTGCATAGAAATGTAATAGCAATACATAGTCAGGCATGGGTTTGAAACCCCGTACTGGTAAGTGTGTGACACAGACATGCTTAGCTTTTACTCTTATACACCCTCCCTGTCTTACTTTGTCTCTGTCTCTTTCACTCTCTCTGGTGGATGTGAAGAACTACACCTGCTTTGCTTAGGCAGCAGCTTGTGTTTTGTAAGTGATGCTCATGATCAACTGATGGCCTGTGTACAAATTGCAGTCTCCCACTAGCTGATTGCAAGTGGAAAAGCTGCGGTAACATTCCCATAGTCAGTTGCATGGAAACACGCTCCTATAACTAGGAACATCATGTGGGTGTTGGCCCTTTTCATTCATTGTGAGGAGGACTTCATGTCGGTGTTTGGCAAACAGCATCACAGATGGTAGTGGGATATACCTTAACAATATACACTGTGGAGACAGGCCAACAAACAGGAGGGGGTTGTTCCAGACAAGACTACAGAATGTAAGTCTTGCTCTTCTTCATTTGAAGTAATGTTGGTTTAACAGGGTTTATGTGGATATTGCTGGTCTACATGATTTAATACCTGTCATGACAGTGTTATGTGGTTGAGGAATCTCCCACCTGTCAGGCTATCTGCAGACTGGCCAGTGTTTGGACTCTTACATGTGTTGTGTTACTCACATATTACCTATCTTTAGAACTGCAGAAGTATAGTCTAAGGATTGCAGTCAGTACATGGTGACAGCCATGAGAGTTACTGACTTCATATCCCTCATAGGACATATGTCACAACAAACTCTGTTACACCAGTAAATGTATGAGGTTATTACAGCAACATGTCAATATTGGCCCTGTGTTTGTGCCTCCAGCCACGACTCAGTCAGCCTTTGTACATATGTCACGCAGTAAGAGGTGCATATGTTCAGTTCACCATTATTTATTGACATCATACCTGATAACAAGCCAGTGAGATATCAGACTGCTAGACATGTCATGTATAGTAGGGGCTATATTTGAGGACAAAACATAGACATTCTGTTGTAGTGTGTACAGTAGTGAGGTCTGTGTACTTAGGGTGATTGTCGACAGTGTGTGCATTGCGAATATGTACCTTAGCCTGTGTACAGACTGTGGTAGATGTCATTGTTCTTGGTCCTGTTCTGTCTGATGTTACATGCTGCTCCAGTGTATGGTACCCTATCGGCTTACATGTTTGTAGGGCCAAACACACACATGTCCCATACCACATTCAGGCATCAGAATACACTGTGTATTGGCCCAGTATATGTAGGGTTAGTGTGTGAGTGGCACACATGAGGATGGTGTTGATCAGACAGTCCATATACTATAATATTAAGCACTCTTACCTTATGTGGCTGTGTTCAGATTGGTTGTGGGTATGCACTTTCACACAGATGTCTGTTACTCTGTGCTGTGACATGCCTGTAAAGCCTGCTATATTTGCAGGTACATGTGTATTCCCCCATAAGAAGTGTAGCCCAGTGTTGTGGCAGACTGCCTGTAGTTTGCACAGTGCTTTGTGACATGCTTAGCAGCAAAGTGTAATTACCCAGTGTGATGTTATGTCTACATATTTGTCAGATGTACTGCTGCCAGCCCATCTTAACTGTCGTGTATTTCTGACAAAGCAGTGGGATGCTCTACAGATGTATGTCACTAACTAATGGGTAGTATGTGGACATGTGACCTCTGTACCACCGTTATGATGTGTCAGGATAAACAGCAGTGTGTGTGAATGCATAAACTGTGTGGGCATATGTATTCCAGTATTTACGTGATATACCCATTTACATGCTGTTAACATCCACATTGTCAGGCTTGGTCCACATTTCTTGCACTAAGGGGTTCTGTGTATACCTCTGGACTGTCCAGAGTATGTCAGACTTTCCACATTTATTGGTCATATCTCTGCTGTATTCCACAGGACCATTACTATGATATCTGTGGTACTGTACTATGATGACCTTAGGATGTCTGTCAGTAACTGATGGCGTACATGTCAATAGCAGATGTGACCTCCCACACACAACATTTCTGTTAATATAACCCCTGTTACAGTAGCAACAGTCTACATTCATACCTGCAATACTTACATGACATCCCCTTGCACTAAGAGGTTGAGACTGTTGGTGCTGAGGTATGACTCCACTCCATGTTCTGAACATATGTTAAACATGTAGGTATATATATATATATATATATATATATATATATATATATATATATATATATATACATACATATATCTATATACATATATACACATATACATATCTACATACATACATATATGGATATATATATATATATATATATATGTGTGTGTGTGTGTGTGTGTGTGTACATATATATATATATATATATATATATATATATATATATATACATACACAAATATTCTCTATCTCTCTCTCTATATATATATATACATATATATATATATATATATATATATATATATATATATATATATATATACATATATATATATATATATATATATATATATATATATATATATATATATATATATATATATATATATATATATATATATATATATATATATATGCACATAATAGTTATAGATATCTATATATATACAGGGGTCTACTTCATATGATCGACAGCTCATATGATCGAAAACCATAACACCGACACCAAAACACTGAAAGTTCAAAACAGTGAAAGCTCATATGATCGACAGCTCATATGTTTGACACATGAAACCAAAGCATTATGCCCTTTCCCCACTGTAGTGTGACCCTGGAGTAGGAATAAATAATTAGGGGGGGTGTGGGGAGCACAGCCCCCCACATTATTTAAATGAATATAGTCAACTCAGTTAAAAGTATCCATATGCATGTTTAAATTTTATGACATATGTGGGGGGCTTTGCCCTCCCACACCCCCCTAACTATTTATTCCTACTCCAGGGTCACGCTACAGGGGGGAAGGGCATAATGCTTTGGTTTCATGTGTCAACCATATGAGCTGTCAATCATATGAGCTTTCAGGGTTTTGAGCGTTCAGTGTTTTGGTGTTAGTCAAATGGTTGTCGATCATATGAGCTTTCAGTCATATGAATTAGACCCCATATATAGACATAAATATATATATATATATATATATATATATATATATATATATATATATATATATATCCATTTATGATATACATATACAGACACACACACACACACATATATATATATATATATATATATATATATATATATATATATATATATATATATACACACACACACACACACATATATATATATATATATATATATATATACATATATATATATATATATATATATATATATATATATATATATATATATATATATATATATATATATATGTGTGTGTGTGTGTGTGTGTGTGTGTGTGTGTGTGTGTGTGTGTGTGTGTGCATGTGTGTGTGTATGTACATGTACACATATATCTACCTATGTGTGTGTGTGTGTGTGTGTGTGTGTGTGTGTGTATATATATATATATATATATATATATATATATATATATATATATATATATATATATATATATATATATATATATATATATATACATATGCATATCCTTATGTGTAAACATTACTGTTGTGTATACCTTCCCAGATGTATCACACCGTATTTATCTGATATGTATATATTTAGATATAACAACATACGTGATTCAACAGTAATATCACTAACAAGTACTACACAATTGTAGAAGTCACAATAATTGTTCAGTACTATTCAGTATGTGTGCTGACAGATATATTGGAAAAAACAACTGTCTTCACAGCTTTCATGGCTTAGTGGTTAACTGCTGTGACCATAGTGTACAGGATCCTAGGTTCAAGACCTGCAAAGGCTGTTTATTTTGTTGCTGGGTAGAACAAGGACTGTTGGATACAGAGTGTTTAAAGCAGTTTTGAGCAGCTTTAAGCTAGTTTGTGTCGGTTTGAGCGAAGCTAAGCACTACTAATGTACAGTTAAACGTACAGGCACTTACACAGTGTAGGCTTCACTTACCAGTGTGCAAATGTGCTTAGCTGTAATATTGCAGCAATGCTGAAACCTGCTAAGCATGGCACAGCCCTGGTAACCAGTGCTCACATTCCGGTCTGATAACATAGCAGTGTGATGACATATTTAATAAGTGTATTTAATGCCATATACATAACATGCATCACATCTATGTGCTGTCATCACAGTAGCAAGGAGTGTGAGTCTACTGTCTGGGACACATTTATGTGTGGCTTGTACAACACTCTTTTCTGTTTGAATGTGTTACATACATGGGTAGTATCCCAGGTTATATGCAGTCACACTGGCATTTAGTGTATCATTACATTACTACTGTTGACAGTGCTTTCCCAAGTAAGAGTAGATTGCAAATTGTAGTACTGGAAACAAACACCCCTGCATGCAAAGATGGACTCAAAATCCTCACTGTCATGTTCCTGGTGTGTGAGCTGTGTCTCATTAAATATTTCCTACTGGATAATGATCAGACATGTGGAAAATAACTGTAGACTACTGTGTGTATAGCACATGTCAGTGATGGCTGCCATCATGTAGTAATGGCATACCTATCAGTGTCAGACGTCTATCTGTCAACACATTGATCCTAATGCATAGCAAGTTGGCTAGCTGATGTCTGTCTGTCCTCTGTACAGATGTGCAGATGTCAGGTATCCATCTTGAATACTTACAGGCAATCTATGTTTGACTGACACTGACATGTCTACCCAGCTGTGTTATGAATGACACAGATAGGAATCCACACCGTGTATGCAGCACATGCCATAGATACCTCAACTACATTACTGCAGTCAACAGAACATGCATGGGTACAGGTCTCCAAGACAGACATTGAACATGTTATGTAATACATGTTGCATACATATCAACTGGAGCACCTCACTGGCCCTCTGCAAGAGGCACCCAGATGATTGGCTGATGCATGTCACTGTCACCCTGAGATTACCTTAGTGGTATCTGTTGATAGATGGCCTGCTGGCACATGTCAGGTGGCATGATACCACTGTACACACATCCCCTACACTTCCCATCTCTCCATGGACAGTAGCCTGGTACACACTTATGAACACCTGCACCGATGCACCCCAGTACTAGGAAAATGTGTATGTGTGCATTACTGAGAATATCAGTGTCTGTGTGTTTGTAGACCTGTAGTTGGGAATACCCTGAGGCCCTTCACACCCACCGCACCCCCCATTGCCATAGTTAGATGTGGCTGCTGCTGTACCGGACATTACATGTACTTTGTTACACTCTTCTCCCTAAGGGATACCTGGGCCTTGCAGTACCAACACAACACTGTTGTACAAATGGGTTGACAGTTGTGTGTATGTGTGCATGTATATATATATATATATATATATATATATATATATATATATATATATATAGTACAGCATTCTGAGACCACATTCTGCTATTACAATACGCATTACCACACAGCATTAGGGATAGTGATGTTGCTGATCGTAGGAGAGGCATGACAGTGCATCACCCTACTATGCCTGTGGCATGTGCACTAGATGCATATCCCTGTAGTAGCACTCTTGGGATGGAAAAGGGGTTGTATTGCAGTCCTGGTCAATTTGTGATGATGAGTATGTCAGAGTGTTATCATGGGTTTCATTGCATACAATATCCATAGTGGGGTGTGGATGCTGGGTATACTGTCTTTACACCATGGTACCCCTGGTATATGTCCCGTGTTCCACTGTATGGGGACCACTGTCACCATCAACCATACAGGTAACTGATAACACTATCCAGCCCAGTTATGCATCTGCTGTGTGCAACTTATGTGTAACACAATGGACACACTGACAAGGTAGTTAGCACTGATAGGCCCAGGTCTCTCAGATGTGTTTCTGATTGTTATGTGTTTGTCCATATGTATATGACAGTATGTCACACTATGTATTGTCCATAAACAACCAGTACATCCTCCATTACCATACTATACATGCCTGGGGATGTTCTTCATGTAACATATAACCTGGAACACCCCTCATCCTAAAAGCTGTGTGGTGTTTGCAATTAAAGCCACACAAATCAGTAGCACTACATACCTATGTAGGGGTCTAGTCCCAGTGTTGCCAAGTAAGAGTGTGTGTGTGTATGTGAAGGAATCTACTTCAGTTTGCAGAATATACATGTCCCAGGAGGTCATCTGTCCGAGAACTGCCTGCCATATGCTAACATTTCACAGGTATCATCCTGTGGGCATACATTCCATCACAAATAGTGTTATTTGTGTAAATGCCCTCTTCCCCACTGTATACGTGTGCTGTGATACTGGGGTTGGTATACATAGCTGGGTGTGGCTGTTGTGGACACAGCCACCATCATTGCAGTTATTGTTGAGTGTATCCACCTGCTTAGCTGGCCGTAATACTGTACAGTTCATGTTAACAGGTTAAGTAGTTGTCTATCACACTATCTGCGGTTCTACAGTACCTCTTACTCTCCAAAAGGTAGGGGTATGCCACCCACACGAGCACACATATGTTTACCGAGTTGAGGATTGCACTATATTGGGGAAGGGGCATATATCCTGCCAGTACCATCATCAATGACATTTAACTAGTGGACTGCTTATTCCCCACTATGTTGTTGTGCCTATTCTGGCTTGGTTGAATTATATAGGCTACAATGTGTTCCTTGCACATGTGCATACATCCATGAGTACAGTATTCTCTGTGTATTGCATCAGCGCCAAAGCCTGTGAGTGTGTTATACACAATCATGTGGTGTGTACCACCCAGTACACTTACCATTGTCCACTGTAGATGGGCTGCTAACAGCAGCCACCATGCACTCACTTGTATACACCACCCCAGACTTATCAGCCATGTGGCACATGCAGTAACTGTTATACAGACCTGTGACATGTGTTTAACTATACCCAGGATACGGTACAGCCAAGGTGTCACCACAGTGCCATACCCCTTGTAGGATACAACAGCAGACCATCCTCCTGCTGACACATGGACACCTACAACACGCATGGATTACATTATGGAGACCACAATCACTCAGTGTTAATAACAGCTGTAATGCATCATGGCTGGACAGCTACACTTCCTGATATGTAAACATTAAACATTACTGCTGACAACATGTTACACAGCAGTACATTGGTACACCATAGAACAGTCACCGTGTGCATCAGAACCATATAAGCCTGTCCCTGCATTGATGTTATGGATGACAGGGATGTGGCACAGGTATCATCATATGCACAGGGTGTGTTGTTGTTTTGCCAGAGACCTAGGCTGAGCCATACGTTTGACACCATGTGTGTGAGTGAGGGGTTTTAATTATTGATATGGCCATGGTGATGTGGTGTGTGTAGGTATGGGGTTTCCCTAGGTGTGTTTGTATTGTGTGTGAGTATGCATGCACACAGTTCTGCCATGGGGCTGCCCTATACAGATGTTTGTTGGACAGCTGCAGACCATACTTGGCAGGGTGTGCAGTTCACCGCCTCCGGCCATGGAAATGAGAACTGTGCCTGCCAGGGGTTCCATGGGCACGTCCAGGTACAAGCCATGATATGGTACTCTCCCCTGATGATACTCTCCCCGGCTTCTCCAAAGCCAACTTCATGCTACTCCAGTCAGAAGTGACAAACTTCATGACACCCATGCAGACAGGAATTGAAAGTTCGACTGCTGAATCCTACACTAAGGCACTGTACTAGAACATACACTCATGCATGAATCGTGCCATCCCAAATAGAACCAATATGCCCTCCTCCAAAAAAAGTAAGCCAATCTGGTGGTCCCCTGCTATAAACAAACTTTACAAAAAAAGGAAGAAACTGTTACAGAAAAGAGAAAAAATCCCCGGATGCAAAAAACTCCCTTACCAGCCTCAGTAAGAAGCTGAGATCCCTCATAAAATCCACCAAAGCTAGTTACGAAAATAAAATTGCCAAAGATTCCAAAGACAACCACAAGGCATTCTATAACTATGTTAAGAATCTACATGGCAATGCTCAGATCTGCTCTGAGCTACAACAGGATGGCATTAAATATACTGATCCCAAGGATATTGCCAGTTTCCTGGCAGATCAATTCAGTGCCAACTTCACCCCCCTGTCACCCCCTAAACAGCCCATCTCAGTACCGGAAGATTGCCAAATTCCGGTAATAATGGCCACACACGTAAAACACGCACTCTTCAAAGCTAAGAATACAGCATCCATGGGACCAGATGACATCCCAGGCTGTGTACTACATGAACTACAAAATGAACTGGCACCTCACCTAAGTGTCATGTTTAATCATAGCCTCACCTCAGGCTTCCTGCCCACTCAGTGGCACACAGCTACAGTTATCCCACTCCACAAGGGGGGATCCACCTTGGATCTCGTGAACTACCACCCCATCAGTCTGATGGGCCTGATCTGCAATGCCATGGAACGTATTATCATGGAACGTATAAACAAAGACATTGGCAACCTTCAAACAGTGGACCCCATCCAGTTTGGGTTCGTGAGGGGCCAACCTTGTCGCCTGAACCTGATTGACTTCTTTGAATCAGTCTCCAGAGCCTATCTGGACCTCACCAAGGCCTTTGACACCATCTCCCACTCTGGAATCATAGATAGACTTACTAAGCTGAGCATTAATCCCTACATCATTCGATGGGTTGCCAACTGGCTTACTGACAGAACCCACACTGTAAAAGTAGCCGACTCCAAATCCAGCTCCAGACAAGTGACAAGTGGAGTACCTCAGGGTTCACTCCTGGGACCGCTGTTGTTTGGCATCTACTTCTCTGAAGTACAGGCCAGCACTAAGGGACTCTGGATAACAAAGTTTGCAGATGACTGCAAACTGGGAGCCATTATTGAATCCCAAAATGATGTGGATATTCTACAAAAGGGCCTTACAGAAACAGATGCTTGGTGCCAGAGCCATGGGCTCAAGCTCAATGCCAAGAAATGTATAGTTAACCACTTTGCGAAAAAACATGTACCTGTGAATTACCACATAGGTGGCAGTACACTAAACACCAAAAGTGTGATAAGAAACTTAGGGACACAGGTGGACAGTAGTCTCACCTTCGATAACCACATCACCACAACAGTCAGGAAATCCTTCAATGTGGCACACCTCATCACTAAGGAATTTTCATCCAGACAAAAGGAGGTCATTGTCCCACTGTACTCATCCCTCATTAGACCCATTATAGAATACAACGTCCCATTTGGTATGTACCTCTCAAGACATCTGCAACCACTGGAAAGGCCGCAGAAATACCTCACTCAAAGAATTACAGGCCTAAAGCAGATGCCCTATGCAGACTGCATTAAAAAACTCCAACTATACTCTGTCGCATATTGTCTACTCAGAGATGATCTCTGCTTAACATACAAGGCCGTGTCAAACCCAGAGCTGTTGGACATGCTACACTTAAAGAAATCCCAATCCCTCAGAGCCACATGCTCCAGGGATCTAAATAAAACAAAACATGCTGGAGGGATATGTTCCTGACCCAGAGACTTCCCAGACTTGCAATAGACTGCCCATACATGTCAAGTAGATCGCCTCTTTGGCTGTCTTCAAAAGGAACCTTGACAATTGGAATTGAGAAAGGAAATTTACCCTGGGGATCACGTCAGTCGCCCTGCTAGACAGGGGTCCAGGGAAGTAAATAGATTGGGAAGAATAAACTAGGGACAGTCTGTAAACTCAGGGACAGGTTAAGTATTATGGTGGAATGTCAGGGAGTGTGTGTGTGTGTGTGTGTGTGTGTGTGTGTGTGTGTGTGTGTGTGTGTGTGTGTGTGTGTGTGTGTGCGCATGTGTCTGTATACTGCTAAGCAATGACGTTCAGGTCTTAAAGTGCATTTCTTGTTTCCCCCTCACAGGTGGCGAGGTGGGTCAGGGTTCCTCCTGTAGGCAGTCTGATGATGGTGTCCATACATACACTGAAAATGATAGCAGGTGTGTTGAGGCACAAGTGAGGTTGTCAGGGGTCGAAGCTGCACCATTGTTTGACATCATGATGTTATCCATCCCCGCACACAGTCACAGTGACTATAGTGGCCATAGCAGAGGGACAATTGGAGGTTGGTGGCAGGGAACAGGACAATGTGATATCCACAGCACGTGTGTCTGGACACAGCAGCCATAGCCGGATGTCCAGCAGGTTACCATAGAGGCAGATGTACACGGGTGCTTGTTGGATGGCTGCTGGTCATCATGCCCCTGGCAGAAGTGCCACATCTGGTATCACCAGATGCATGTTTCAGGCTGTCATGGAGGAGCAGGCACGTATGTAACGGTACACCAGACAGGCTCTTAGGCTGCAGAGTGCTACTCATTCAGCTGTTACTGACAACATCCGTGATCTTGCAGGTGCCCTCCGTTATTATACAGAGGTCATGGATAGATGATGGGGTGAGATGGTGGGACTCCATGACCCTAGATTGTTTATGCTCGAGCATGTGGTGGGAGTGGTGCGACAGGAAGAGTGACTGCTGTAGTACACATAACAGCAGGTGCAGCAAACCATCATGATAAGGGTGTGCACAGATATGCACCCACAAAGTGTTATGGCTAGGCTTCTATAGGCCCTAAGGCCAGTAGCCTAGTACCAACCTATGAAACTATGATGACATATGTCCACTGGAACTAGGTCCCTCCTGGTACTGGCCAGGGCCATGTGCATGTTGCCTGCTATGGTGTGGTGTAGACATCACCCCCCCCCGCAGTGCTGGGGCTGGTACTGCCACTATGGGAGTGCCTTGGTATCCTTGCACGTCCATGTCGACCTCCAGCTGTTGGTGTTGCTCGTCTATATTCACGTGGCTGTCGCACCACTCCCACCACATGCTCGAGCATAAACAATCCACGGTCGTGGAGTCCCACCATCTCACCCCATCATCTATCCATGACCTCTGTATAATAACGGAGGGCACCTGCAAGATCACGGATGTTGTCAGTAACAGCTGAATGAGTAGCACTCTGCAGCCTAAGAGCCTGTCTGGTGTACCGTTACATACGTGCCTGCTCCTCCATGACAGCCTGAAACATGCATCTGGTGATACCAGATGTGGCACTTCTGCCAGGGGCATGATGACCAGCAGCCATCCAACAAGCACCCCTGTACATCTGCCTCTATGGTAACCTGCTGGACATCCGGCTATGGCTGCTGTGTCCAGACACACGTGCTGTGGATATCACATTGTCCTGTTCCCTGCCACCAACCACCAATTGTCCCTCTGCTATGGCCACTATAGTCACTGTGACTGTGTGCGGGGATGGATAACATCATGATGTCAAACAATGGTGCAGCTTCGACCCATGACAACCCCACTTGTGCCTCAACACACCTGTTATCATTTTCAGTGTATGTATGGACACCATCATCAGATTGCCTGCAGGAGGAACCCTGACCCACCTCGCCACCTGTGAGGGGAAAACAAGAAATGCACTTTAAGACCTGAACGTCATTGCTTAGCAGTATACAGACACATGCGCGCACACACACACACACACACACACACACACACACACACACACACACACACACACACACACACACTCCCTGACATTCCACCATAATACTTAACCTGTCCCTGAGTTTACAGACTGTCCCTAGTTTATTCTCTTAAGTTCCCCATTCTGCATCAGTCTTGGATACTTACAGTCAGTAATACCAGTCATTAGTGTATCATTCTTCTAATTGCCTAGAAAAGTGATCACAAAACATGACCTGTTACTCCATTGCCTCTTTGACTTGATTGGAGTTGGTCTTTCAAAGACTCCCTGATGTCACCCAGTGTTCACCCTGGATTTGTTCAGACATCTTGAGCATGGACCCCATATGTTAGAGGCTACTACAGTCACTCAATAATGTCACGCACTGGTGTGTCATATGTAACTATTTTTCTGTAGATGCAAGATCTGTCACTCTATTAACTTTTTTATGTGGACTACAGTAATATTTGGAAACACTCTCTGGTGTTGTCTAGTAATTTCCTAATGCATCTGTAGTGCTGCATACATGGATATTCTTTCACCTTTCTGCTGATTGCAATTATAACAGTATCCTTGGTGTCTAGTTTCCCTCCCAATGCATGTTCTATGCTACAGACGTTATTATACTATCAGCTGTCCTGAGATTACATGTCCTAAAAGTATTCCTGGTGTTTCATGTGTCTGTCCATGTCCATATACTGCATGATTTCAAAGGAATGTCAAGAGGTATGAACAACTCCACACTCACACATGTGCATGCATGTGCATGCATGGACACACACACAAACACACACACATCCTAAATACATCACCCCCCTCCACTCCACCAGATTGCCCTTACAGACAAAATAGTCCCCCATCCCTCCACCCCCCACACACACACTTATAGGTGAGGTTGCACAAAGATATTGCACACAGGCCTCCCATTACCCATCTGTCAACACACGTGACATATAGCACTCAACAGCATGCACTGCAGCTATAGTCAATCCCTGCTAGCAACATTTTACCTCTCTGTGATGCATGGGTTGTGTTAGTAGCTGATGTCCCTTCCTCTGGAACACACTGCACCCATATACACAGTATTGCTGTGCACCTGTTGAGCACCCTGGCATGTACTGTGCACCATACTTCACAGGTGTACATACCATTGCTAAATGTGTATTATTGTGTCAGTTGTGTTTGCTCTGCTGCTCACAGCCCATATGTGTTTGTCCGACACATACCCAGGATGATATGCGACTGATGTCATTTGTGAATGCCTGATGTCTGATTTACAGATCTCATCATCAGTGGTGCATGTATAGCCAATACGATACAATTACACTGACAACCTTCAAACCTTACCATGGCTATGGGGAGTGTACACACCATTATTGATATGATACCCTCTTCCTTGATATGCCATGGGACCTCATTACTGCATATGTTAACATTACATGAACCTGATATGTGACATATGACCTGTACAATCAAATGCACTGTCAAACAAATGTGTTAGTTGTGCAGATGCTCATTGAGATGCATACACTTTGTGGGTGCATATCTGTGCACGCCCTTATCATGATGGTTTGCTGCACCTGCTGTTATGTGTACTACAGCAGTCACTCTTCCTGGCAGGGATATACTAGCATGGGCCATCTGCATTTGCCAGTATTTGGTCAGTCTGCCCTATAAACGTCCCCCAACTCTGCATGACTGCAAGGTCAACTCATGTGCACATCCCTTGGATGTCACACAGTGCCGACACTATTGCTGTTTAGTCAGGGTTATGTCTGCCACAGTTCTTGACCTTGACTGTGTGCAGATGCAGCCTTTTGTAGCATCTTTTGGATCTCTGCAGCAGTGCACTGTTGTGTCATGATGACACCCCCTCCCCACCCTCAGCCTTTTTGCAGATGCTTGACAACTATGGCCTACACATGTGTGTCATTTTGCAGTTTTCCAAACACTGAAAACCATGTGTACCTGCCTAGTCCCAGCTAATGAATGGCAAACATATAGGTGTACACTGGCACTGGCAAGGTACAGATGGGGATGGTGGGCCTGAGGTGGGGTGCGGTATTGATTGTGCAGCACATGTATCTTAATTGATACTGTCTGTAGGTTTCCAACGTGGTCTTGGTACACCAGTACACATTGCAATGCATGCCTTTTGGGGACCTTTTCTGTTATGCATACGCTACATGTAGAGAGGCCTGGCTGATGTTTCCTGTGGTACAACTGTCCCATCTGATTACCCTAACCCATGGGCCACACTTATGCAGAGTCCAGGCAATTGCTGACACAGGTACTGCACAGCAAGTACTTGATAGGCACTCCTGCAACTCCCTCGGTATTGTGGCATGTTACTAGGCAGCCTGCATGACCGCTTTGCAACATGTAACATTATCTGTCTTGGATGGCCATCTGTTTATTTTCTACATTAATCCTGTCCCATACATCCTCGCCACATACATGACTGCCTGCACTGTTTGCTGTGCGTGGTATATGCAATGCTGAGGTATGGCTACATGTCCTGTCCAACTCCTGGGTGCTACCTGTTGGGTATGGGGTCCAAGCCATGGCATGTAAGATGTGTGCAAGCCATGGCCACCTCTGTTACAGGTAAGTGGGCACATTTGATGGCCAAACATCTTGGACAGCAGACCATTTATTGGTGTGACATTGGGGACCTGTACTTGCTGGAAGGTCCATACTCATGAAGAATGCATGCTGTCAGTACCTCAACAGCTGCTTCCACTATATGTTATCTGGGGCGTGTGCACACATATGCTTCCAGTGTTTGTGAAGGTATGTATTCCCCTTATTTGCTGTCCTAACTTAAGATTTCATATTACACATTCATTGCTCATGTTAGGACCACATTGCAGGTTGTAAGGGTTGTGGACTGCAGTATTGTCATATGCCGTAGTGTAGATCTGTAACAATTGCCATTGTAATACTGGTATATACACTGTTGTAGCACTGTATAAGGGTGATGTTTCAGACATGTCCCTACTGTAGGCCATTTGTCCCACCATTATGTTCATCTCTGTGCACACATTTTGCAATGGCAGGATGTTAGTTATATTGCAGGAGTCTGACATACCCTTCAGATACACCATCATGGTGACCACTGTGATGCAGTGCAGTTAACAGCAATAATGCATGAACATATACAGCATGCATTATGAGTAGGTGTATTAAATGTGTGCATGGAATATACCATGGCCATAACATGACTGGTGTATTGGCAAACCTGAACAAACACCATACTCACCAGCTACAGGATACTGCCCTGGAGGTATACCAGAGGAACCTACATAAATGTGTGAGAGATGTGATGTAAGTAGCCACACCTGTGGCATTGGTACAGGGTGGGTGCAGCATTGCAGTACATCAACAATACAAGCCCACAATAATACAGATTATACACATCTGTTTATTACTACAATGCAGCAACAGACTATATATATTTCATCTCACATATGCATGATCTAACTCTACAGATGCAGATTGATATGCAACAGTGGTCTACTGATGTGCCCTGTTGCCTTACCTGCAGGCTCCTCTGCCATTGAGTGGGTAGCACCTACTTCCACTATGCTCTCCGCTAGGTGTTGTGCTTGTGGGTGGGCAGGTGCCCCAATGCTGGAAAGGAGCTCTTCAACATGTGTCAAGGGGGCTGGATGGCATGACCCCCCCCCATTGCAAGCTGGTCGCCCCTGATCGCAGCAGCCCGCCGATGGGCATGGCGGAGTAGATCAGTGCATCAATGTTGGGCCTGCTGATAATTATCGTTATGCAGGCCGACATAGTTTACCCTGCGGACAAGATCGTTCCTGCAGATCATGGGCTGTACGGCCAAACAAGGTGAGGTAGTGCTGCACGAGGTATGAGATGATGACATCATTCCCCTCCACTGTATACATTGGCAAGCATTCCCTCGACATATTGCCTAAAAGACATGAAGATGGAAACAGGTCTGAGAACCTCATACTGCAAGGTTATCATAGTTGCTAATACACATCTTTGTCTCCCCCCACCATATCTGCAACAAAAATCTGATCATACAACTCAACGGGTATGTCTACAGAAGACCTACCATTGGGATATATATCATATTGTACAACAATTTGTGCTATGTGTTTGTAGTCATGTTCCATGTTGGGACATTATCATTGGTGGCCTGTTATGGACAATGTCACCAGTATGCCATTGTAAGTGCCACTGTGGTTCCATATATGCATGTGCTCTGTTTGCCATGTGACTGCTGCACATCTGTTGTTTTGTGTCAATGGGGATATCTCTGCATGCTGTTAGACATAATCCGGGAAAGTGTGGACTGCTATTACCCACATATGTTCTATAACAGTGACACAATAGGATGTTTGTGGAAGAGTTGCCAGCAGAACCACATCTCCCACCTCATCTCGCCATGTTACCAAGCCACATCACATGTGGGACCCACCCTGGGAGCTCCTCATCTACTGGGCCTGCACTACCTTCAGGTGGAACCACCTCAGGGGATGGTGTTCACTGCCCCCCCCCCCGGGAGCACACACAGAAAGGATCCTGTCACCCGAAGTCAGGTCCTGGGTCTGGTGCATAGGGAGCTCTACAGAGACTTGGGGGATATGCTACAGCATCTTGAGTCGATCAGTACACACTAACAGGGTCTACATGCTCCTCCTGCTCAGCTGCCAGCCCAGGCACCTGCAGAGCCATGAAGCTGATGTTGTGACTGCCCATGTGTGGGGACCTTAGTCCCATTGTTTCCATATGGGGGCTCATGGGCTTCCACATCACAGACAACACTCCCCATCCAGGGTGTTTACCCACCACATGTGTCATATACCAGCCCTGTATGATGTCTTCTCTAACTTCCAACCCAACCTACCTCCACAAATGCATCTGCTATCCTTCACCAAATTACCAATCCCACCCTCACAAACAAAGCCAATGTGTTCCCAACATGGGGATCACACCTGACATAACTGTCCATTTCCACCCACTTACTGCTGTATATATATATATATATATATATATATATATATATATATATATATATATATATAGATATATGTGTGTGTGTATTGATATGTGTAATGTTCCCTCACACATATCGTGCAGCACTGTCATTCAACAGTAGGGGACATGCATTTATATAAATATGTGTGTTTGTGTTTGTATATATGTAAACATGCACACACACACACACACACACATATATATATATATATATGTACATATATATATATATATATATATATATATATATATATATATATATATATATATATATATATGTACACATACATATATATATATATATACATATATATATATATATATGTGTGTGTGTGTGTGTGTGTGTGTGTATACATAGATATATGAGTTGTGTGTATATATATATATATATATATATACATATATATATATATATCTATACACACATATATATATATATATACACATATAGATGTTTGTATATCTGTAGATATATATATGGGGTGAATTCAGACATCAGATCCACACTCTCTAACTCTCTTCCTGCACAACTGCACTGTTCTTTCTCCAACACAGACAGGTACCACATGTGGACACAACCTAACATTAGGAAGATATATATAGGGACAGATTGCAGGTAAACCTAATACACACCTATGGCATTTGTGCATGCTACATTACATGTTAACATAACTGTCCAACAAGTGGTGGGCTCTGGAACTCACGTGTCCATCATAATGGCATTACTTCCACTACTAGCTATTTGTCACACTGATATACATGTCTTGCAGTGCACAACACACACTATGATAGCTTACATCTTGTCAGTCAGTGCTGATCTGCACAGTTGACAGGTATGGCCCACTGCCCACAGGGACAGACACTATTGTCTATACCAGATGTCCAGCTGGACATCATTACAGCAACACCTGATGGCATGTATAAATCATTCCGCATCGTCTATCCCATTATTATAGACCAAGTACTGCATTCAATTACATGTATATATACTTCACATACCTGTTGTGGGAATGTTGTCTCTTCTGGATACAGTTTGCTTTGTGGATCGATGGATGGTTCTGTCTTTGTTTGTTTGTTGTTTTGTTTTTTTTATTTATTTCTCTCTCTCTCTCTCTCTCTCTATTTCAGTTTCTCTCCACTAAATGGATTGAGCTGCTTTGAACAGATTGCAGCATGGATTTTGTAGGTGATGCACTTGATCAGGTGATGGCCACTGCACCAATCAGTGTCCACCACTTGCAACCTGCATGCAGCCTGCTGTGTAGTACTTCCAGGTACCACTGTTATAGCAACCCACTATTATAAATTCCTACATCATGTGGGTGTGGTCCCTTTACCTTTTCTGTATGGAGGACATCCTTCCTGTG
>NC_056730.1:459144685-459214685 GCF_019279795.1 Protopterus annectens | reverse complement strand
CACCAAGCATCTGTTTCTGTAAGGCCCTTTTTTTAGAATATCCACATCATTTGGGGATTCAGTAATGGCTCCCAGTTTGCAATCATCTGCACACTTTCTTAGCCAGAGTCCCTTAGTGTTGGCCTGTACTTCAAAGAGGTAGATGCCAAACAAGAGTGGTCCCAAGTGTGAACCCTGAGGTGCTCCACTTGTCACTTGTCTGGAGCTGGATTTGAAGTCAGCTACTTTTACAGTTTGGGTTCTTTCAGTAAGCCAGTTGGCAACCCATCGAGTGACATAGTGATTAATGCCCAGCTTCGTAAGTTTATGATTCCAGAGTGGGGGATGGTGTCAAAGGCCTTGGCGAGGCCCAGATAGGCTGTGTGGACCACCTTACCCTTGTCCACGGCTCTGGAGTCTGATTTGAAGAAGCCACTCAGGTTCAGGAGACAAGATCGGCCCTTCATGAACCCAAACTGCCTGGGATCCAGTGAGTGAAGGTTGCCAATGTCTTTGTTTATAAGTTTCATGATAATATGTTCCATGGCCTTGCAGATCAGGCTCGTCAGACTGATGGGGAAGTAGCTGCTGGGATCCAAGATGAATTCCCCTCTTGTGGAGTGGGATAACTGTAGCTGTGCACCACTCAGCGGGCACGAAGCCTGAGGTGAGGCTATGATTAAACATGACACTTAGGTGAGGTTCAAAAAAAGAGGCAGGTGCCCGTAGAACCCTTGCACGGCCAAACAAAGAAAACTAACAGCAAACAAAAATGCCAGCAAGTGTTGGTAGTAGCCACATCCAAAAATCATTTATTGTCATAGGGGAGGAAAACCCCCCTAAAGTACTATTATTGTAAATAACAATAACAGAAAAGACTTTTGACAAAAAGACTTCATACATCAAACCGGTTTCGGCTCCTCAGAGCCTTCTTCAGTGAAATACAAAATGAAAAAACAGAGTATCACAATACATTCATATATATAGCGATAGGCCCAGCTATAGGGCCAATCCAAACACAGAATTCACAATTGGTCATTAAGGCCAGGTGAAAACAATGCTCCAAGTTTAATGATCCATTTTTTCTCCTTGGAGCTAAGTAATTCCTGCCAAAACTGTTTGTCTTTACATCTCCCCCTGATGCAGTCAATTACAACAAATTTAAATGAAGCAGATACATGTTTTAAACAATGTTTATACAGAGCATTACTGATACGTTTGTTTTTAATGTCACTTAAGTGCTCACAAATTCTAAGACGAAAAGCCCGAGAGGTCTTTCCAACATAGAAAGCAGAACAATTGCAGGTCACCAAATAGATGACCCACTCAGTGTTACAATTAGCCCAAAACTTAATATCAAAGACCTCAGAGGTATTTTTACTACTGAATTCATTGGTACGTAAAACACGAATGCAAAATGAACAATGTCCACAGGGAATACATCCAACAATGGGTTTCCCTGAAATGGACAGCTGAGTTTGAACAGAAAAATCTGAACCTACTCTCTTATAATGACTCAATTTAGAACCAATAGTCTGTCCCCTTCTAAATGAAAAAGAACACTGATCTGGCAACAAAGAATTAAGTTTTAAATCAGCTTTAAGAACGTTCCAATGTCTCTGTATAATATTTTTGAAACCCTGTGTGTTCCGTCCATATGTAGTCACCAAACGTAAAGGTTGTGACTGATGACAGTTAACTCTTATCTTTGTATATTAATAAATCTTCCCTATTTAAACTAGACACAAATCTATTAGCTAGATGTACAGAACCTGGACGATATCCCCTCCTAATGAATCTTTGAGTCAGATCATCCTGGGCATCAAGAAAAGATTGTTGGCTAGAACAGATTCTCCTGGCTCTTAGAAATTGAGATTTGGGTATGTTCCAGATGACATGTTGTGGGTGGAAGCTGGTGGCATGTAATAATGAATTAAATTCAGGAAATTTCCTGAACATCCTGGAGGATAAGGTGTTATCCTGATTCTTAATAATTTCTACATCAAGAAATACTATCCTCGATTTGTTATAGGTCAATTTAAATTCAATCCCCCATATATTATTATTCAGATATTCAAGAAATTCCATGAGATACTGTTCGTCAGCTTTCCACACCAACCAACAGTCATCCAGATACCGACGCCAAATATCTATCTCACACATATAGATATTATGATTGTCATCATAAATAACAATCTCTTCAATATATGCCATGAAAAGGTCTGCATATATGGGTGCAAAAGATGCACCCATAGCAGTACCCTGCGTTTGCCAATAACAAAGATTGTGAAAATAGAAAACATTGCTTGACAAAACATATTCTGTAAGGCATACAAGAAAAGTGTTAAATCCAGGTTGATATAAACCTGATCTAGCCAACCAATAATCTAACGCTTGTAAACCCGCCCAGTGTGGAATGTTAGTATAAAGAGAGGTGATGTCCAAGGTGCATAATAGCCAATGTGATTGAAGTTGGGAATTATTAATAATATCCAAAAATTGGGTGGTATCTTGAATCCTAGCTCTAATATGACTCAGTAACGGTTTTAAATATCGAGTCAAATATTCAGATAGTGGTTCAGTAAGGGACCCATGTCCCGAGACAATCGGTCTCCCTGGTGGATTCGTGGCATGTTTATGGATCTTAGGTAACAGATATAAATACTGTTTCCTAGGTGACCCAACCATTAATTGTTCTTTAACATATTCTGTAATGATGCCCTCCTCCACTGCCTCAGTCAAAAATCCATCAATTTGGCGCTTAAAGTGGGGAGAGGGATCCACAAGCATCTGCCTATAATATTGTTTATCACCCAATTGTCTCATGGCCTCACTATCATAAGCAGTTTTGTCTAATATCACCACCGCTCCACCTTTGTCGGCTTGAATAATAACAAGGTTTTTGTTGTTAATCAACTCATCCAAACTGCTTATTTCTTCAGCAGTCAAATTATTATAAGAGACAGGAAAATCCTTAAGATGACAATGTATGTCCCGAAGGACATTTTTCTGAAATACCCCCACTAAATGAGTCATAGGTGGAGTAAAAGTAGATTTTTTAAATCTAAAGTCACCAACTGCATCACAAGATGAATCACAAACATTGTTATCAAAAAACACCTTCAGATTCAAAGTACGGCAAAAATTAATAACATCCTGAGCCAAGGACTGTTCAGAAACAAAGAACCCAGGAACAAAATTAAGCCCTTTATTTAATAGTTTGAGTTGTACATTGGTCAAATCAACAGATGAAATATTATGAACATTGAAATCAGAAATTAATGTTGTGTCATGATCTTCAAAAGTGTCTCCAAACTTTGTTTGGATGTTGTATTTCCTGTGCTTCCGCCCCCCTCGTCGGTATCTAGATTGAGAGGGTGTGATAAATTATCTCGTTTTGGCATAGGTAATCCCTCGCAAGAATGTGAATCAAATTCCCCTTCTGTATTTGAAGAATTATCTTCACCAGATGTCCCACTTGAAAGGCCAGAATTTTTCTTTAAAATAGACCTAGGCCTTTTTCTTTTGGGAGTGGATGATCTCTTATATTTATGATCATCCCGAGGCAATCTGAAAGATACATTCTTAGAAGTATCAAAAGGTTTGCCCCTGTCATAATCACCTACATCCCTAAGAAATTTTTTAATTTTCTTATCTTTTAAAGTGGTTTCCATTTTAGACAAATCTATAGTGAGTTTCTTAACCTGTGTCATGAAGGAATCACAAGCTTCAAACTTATTTGTCTGCAAACAGATGGTTTCCAAATCCTTGATACCCTGTTGTACCTTGCGCTCATAAAAGTTGGCCAAAGCATCCACAAATTTTGATGAAGCCAACTGTTGAATATGACCCCAATCCTGAATAAGCTGGTCATCAATATCAGAGACCAAAGGTTGTATTTTGACCCTTAGACCCCGTGGAGTAATATGTTTCTGCTGATATGCTTTAAATAAGCGTAAATGCCACACATTGGTCCTAACCATCTTCATATTCTTACCCAATTTGTTAAAAAATATGTCACATTGTGCGTCCAAATCAGACCCAACAACATCTGTCACAGTTGATGAACCATTCTTGTCCAAACCAAACACAGATAAATCATCCATGTCAGATGATAAACCCTGTATGATGGGTGAAAGTGCCATATTTGAAACTTCAAAATTTAACCCAACCAGACCAGCCAAACCGTGTCCCAGAATGAAAACACCTAAATCAAAAAAAATTTTAGGTTAGTAAAACACTAATGTCAACACTGACACAAAAATGATCCAATATATATATACAAAAAATACCTCAATAAAAGATCAATATAATCCAAAAACAGACCATTATACATCAAATACCAGCAAACAAATGATATATGGACTAACTTGGTATAGTGTATAAGTCTGATGGATCAATAGCCAATCATATAGACCAATACAATAAAACAGCCAAATCGACCTAAAGAAATAACCAAAGTCGTATTACTGTGTATTGGTCTCAATGTCTCCAAGGTACAATATATGGTATAATCATATGTTGAAAAATCAATCATAAACACCACCAATCAATATATACCATATACAATATATAATATAATGAATCATATCATATAGTGTTGGTTATAGACCACCTGATAAATATAAATGGTCCCAGGAATAACCAATCAACAAAATGTGTCAGTAATAATTGACCACTCTAGACTTTAGTACATTTATTGACACACAATTAGACTGGTCCTGCTGGCCCAAATGTAATGGTTCAACAATATTGGTACATGTCTGAGATGGACCACAATGTGCCTAATCAAACAGGATGGTACGTATCGACACACAACCAAAAATGACCTTCCTAATACCTTCTATGATGAAAACATGGTCAAAGGGATCAAAAAACTGTGAACCTCCAAAATATAACAAAATATCCAAACCAAAGTCATGAATTTTATATAATGAAAGTAAGATATATGTTAATCATCAATACATGATTAATAATATAATGTGATAAAGTAACAAACATCTAACTGTTGATAAATGATAGTCCACCATTGGATCAATAGTGACCATCACAAACACATGCTTGTACAATGTATATATAGATACCCCTCAAAAACCAAACATAATCCTGATTCTAGAAAATGTAGGTATAGTAACTGTATAAAACCCCACAAAAAATGTAAGCTGCATATACATAAATAATCTGAAAAATAAACAACCAAAATGTGTTGAATCCAATCATAAGAGGGAGACGTAAAGACAAAAACAGTCAGTATAGCCCAAATAATGGAGTGAACACACTCGACCAATATAAACCAACCAAACCTGTTGGATGAAAAAAAACCCACCCAATTATATGTATATATTTCCAATCATGAACATAAGCAGCTTGGAAAAAGCCGCCATATGTTGCTGTTCTAAGAACTCCAAATGCGAAATAATGGATGATGCCTGACAAAGATTCACCAATCTGCACAAAATAACATGTGTGTGATATATTTAATTCACACAACAAACCCCCGATGGTTCAAACCAGCGTTTGAACAGAAAACCCCCACAATGTTGAACAGGCACCACAAATGGACACATAAACAAAAGAATAACATTCAACGGAGTCCTAACACTGCACAAACTAGCGTATTAAATTAATCGCCAGTATAACTGGCAAACAGGAAGATATCTGATGTTCGCGTAAACCGCGAATCATAGACAGTGACCAAACAAGCTGAAAAAAAGCTGAAAAAAAATAGCAATAAAAACCTGCCTGGTGGCACACCACCAAACAGATATGTACGCCAACACTGTTATAAAAAACAAATGGATATCACAACCTGTACATGATCCACCACATATTAAGCTAGTTGTGCAAATAAATCAGCAAAAACATATGGACGCGAATTTAGCACACATATATATCAAAAAATATTTGAATGGAACAATACAATCATAAATAGTAAACATGGCATACTACCATGTAATACATATCCACATGAAGTCCCATTGTGCGATAAACGCAAACATAGAATAAGTCCAGGCCGCCATTAAAATCCGAACATCCTCCGGTGATAGAAATCAGTTCACGATTGGACCAAACAGGAAGTAGAATGACGCAAACCTCCGAAAGTCATCAAAAAGCTGTAAAATAGCCGTACATAACTAAAAAGGCTCCTGCAGCAAATATTGGGTACTGTGAGTAGAAAAGTATTGCGATACAAGTAGAAATACAAATAAAGTCAACTAGGATAGGCACACCAACAGCGGTTCCCAGCAACTGTAAAATGAAAATCCAAAAAAAGAGGCAGGTGCCCGTAGAACCCTTGCACGGCCAAACAAGGAAAACTAACAGCAAACAAAAACGCCAGCAAGTGTTGGTAGTAGCCACATCCAAAAATCATTTATTGTCATAGGGGAGGAAAACCCCCCTAAAGTACTATTATTGTAAATAACAATAACAGAAAAGACTTTTGACAAAAAGACTTCATACATCAAACCGGTTTCGGCTCCTCAGAGCCTTCTTCAGTGAAATACAAAATGAAAAAACAGAGTATCACAATACATTCATATATATATAGCGATAGGCCCAGCTATAGGGCCAATCCAAACACAGAATTCACAATTGGTCATTAAGGCCTTAGGTGAGGTGCCAGTTCATTTTGTAGTTCATGTAGTACACAGCCTGGGATATCGTCTGGTCCCATGGAAGCTGTATTCTTAGATTTGTAAAGTGCATTTTTTACCTGTTTGGCCATTACCGGAATTTGGCAATCTTTCGGTATTGAGATGGGCCATTTAGAGAGTAAGAGGGAGGTGACATTTGCACTGAATCGATCTGCCAGGTTACTGGCAATATCCTTGGGATCAGTATGTTTAATGCCGTTCTGTCGTAGCTCAGAGCAGATCTGAGCATTGCCATTTAGATTCTTGACATAGCTATAGAATGCCTTGTGGTTATCTTTGGAATCTTTGACAATTTTATTTTCGTAACTAGCTTTGGAGGATTTTGCTGAGGCTAGTAAGGGAGTTTTTTTGCATCCTGGGATTTTCCTCTTTCGGCAACAGTTTCTTCCTTTTGTTGTAAAGTTTGTTTATGGCAAGGGACCACCAGATTGGCTTCCTTTTTTTGGAGGAGAGCATCTTGGTTCTATTGGGGATGGCACGATTCATGCACAAGTGGATGGTGGATGTGCTCGTACAGCGCCTCATTGTAGGATTCAGCAGTCGAACTTTCAGTTCCCGTCTGCATGGGTGTCATGAAGTTTGTCTCCATCTCTTATTGCACACACGCTGGCCAAGTCTTGACAGCATGCAGGTGAAACTGGGACATATTTTGACTATTGCCCTCAGAAACCTTTGATGAGTTGCTACAATGACTGATTTGTTTTCATAAACATTTTCCAAATATGTTCAAGTCTGACAGAGTTATATGACGTTAAATGCTGCCTAAATGTCAGAGATCATCACACTGATATGCCAGGGGGGACAGAGTAACAGGCAAAAGATATGGGCAAATTATCTCAACATTCTGGACAAATCAACACAGTTGAGTGGTATGATTCTGCATACAGCTTACTACCACTTCCAGGATTTGAACCATGGCTGTGTCTGCTAAAAAGAAAACTATGTACATCACAGCTGAGTGTGCTATATAGATATTGCTGTGTATCTCTTCTCTGATTTCTGTCTGTAAGTCTCCCGTGGTTTTACAATCTGACCTTGTAATTACAACACTCTTATACAGGGTTTCCTAGACAGTCTTATTATGTAGCACTGTGTGGATGACAGTGATGAGTAATACCTTATTATTCAGAGAAACTGCAACACTAACACTGCCATGCAATACCAGACTAACAGTACCAGTCCAGGATTTCAATCTTTTATTTCTAGGCACAGTTTTCGTATCTGACAGACCTGTGAGGGGAATGTTTGTTAACACTACCTGAATGTTGCCACACATATTACCAGATTCCACATTATTATTATGCACATACGTCTCACTCTGTTACTGCACACATTCTGGTCATAGCTTCACAACATGGGGGTGGGGATGGGACATACTTTGCTTATTACTCTCATAACAATTTGGTGAGTTGCTAGAGTGGCAGGTTTGTTCTTATAGATATATTTCTGACAGTTATGATGTCTGACAATCAGTTGTATGTCATTTTCTGCTGCCTAAACTTCTAGGATCATCCCACTGATTTGCAAGGGGACAGGGTGACAGGCAGGGGAATTACGCCACTTATCTGGACTTTCTGACAATATCTGTACAGTTGTGGGGTATGATTCTGCATACAGCTTACTACCACTCCCAGAATTCGAACCATGGCTGTGTTTGCTAAAAATACAACACGTCACATCTCAGTGGAGTGTGATGTTTGGATTATGTTATCTATCTTTTCACTGTTTTCTGTCTAAGTCTCTCTCAGTTGTACATTATGACCTTGTGATTACAACAGTCGTATACAGACAGTTAGACCTTTATTGCCAGGCTGTTACCCTTTTATTTATATTCAACCTATATTTGACTCTTCCTGCCATATTGTCTGGTTTATTCAGTACATGCCATACACAATACAGGTTTTATACTGGCAATTAACTTTCTACTATTTTTAGATTTATTTCTTATTACAGTACATGCAAGATTATTACTAACCTGCCTTGCAATGCAGCCTGTGCAGCCTACAGGTATGGGCTTCCTGATTTACAGACTGCTTGTCTGCCACTGTCAAAGACATAAGAGGAATATTTAGCCATACCTATCCATAATGTACATGAGCTGGAAATTATTACACAGGTAGTAGGATGAGTACTTATACATGGCTAGGACATCACCCAACTGCCTAGCTTCTTGGATCCCCTGATCCGAGAGCACCCTCTTCTTCCCTTTCAGGTTGGCATAGGGATGCCTGACCTGCTCACCAGTTCGAGGGATGCCAGTGGCACTGGTGAGGTCACGGGTGAGACGCTGCCAAGCTTCTACTTGATGTTGGGAACCCTGGTACTAGCCCTGCAGCAGTCTCTGTTCATGGTATTTAATGAGGAGTCCTGCCATGACTTTGGACTCCTGGATGCTCCAGCGCTGTGCCCGGAAGGGCAAGCCTTCTCCCATACCAGCCATGGTGCCTACAGGAGGAAGCTGCAACCAGTGATGAGATGTATTCTCACCTGTGGGGCTTAAATAGGGCCAATTTCGCAAACTTTGCCGTGCTTGGACAGTTTTGAAAATGCTAAGCTGTGGGCAAACCTGCTTACCTAAGGTTGGCATTGCTTAAAGGGGCATACCAATGGGCAAATCTATTTAACTGGGCTACGCATTGCTTACACCTGGTAAGCAGAGGTGTGCAATGCTTAGAGTTGCTTATTTTTAAATTTGCATACTATTTGTTGTTTGGCATTGATTTATCATTCATTACATGTTATAAATTTGTTTAGTATCTGTGATTCATGTGTATGTACAGTGTATGGGGTCCTAGTGTTTATTGGGGGATTTCACCACTTTATTACAATGACACCTCACATCTGGACTTAATGCAGTACTCCAGTTCACATGTTTATGTTATGTAGTAGGTTATACAACATAAAACCGTATATAGATTCCTTTCACATGTAAATTGTGATTTTGATATAGTGAGGATCCGTTTGGGGATACCTCAATTTTATGTACTGCTGTGATGGCTTACTTGTTAACTACTGTGACTGTAATGTACAGGGTTCTGGGTTCAAGACCTGCAAGGGCTGTTCATTTTATTGTTGGGCAGAACAGTGGCTGTTGGATACAGAGTGATTAAGGCAGTTTTAAGCAGTTGTAAGCTGGTTTGGGTGGGTTTGCATGATGGTAAGGAATCCTAACTTCTGGTTACATTTGCTTACAGGGAGTTAGCTTCAAAATTGCTTAACCTGTGTGCATTGCTTACCCCCGCAGAAACAGGCTTAAACCTGCTTACTATTGCTTAAAACTGCTTACTCTGGCTTACCCCTGCACTAATTTAGACAGAAATGAAACATGGCTCTTGAGAAAGTGGTAGATTTGGACAATCTATGGATTTATCATTCATTACATATTATACCTTCATTTCGTATCCCTGATTCATGTGTACATATACTGTATGGGGCACTTGTGTTTATCTGTGGATTTTACCACATTATTACAATGACACCTGACATCTGCACTTAATGCAGTACTCCAGTTCACAAATATATGTTATTGAGTAGGTTATACAGCAAATAAATGTTCATAAAGGGATTTCACATGGAAAATGGAATTTACTACAGTGAGAATCGAATCGGGAATGACTGCTTGCAAAGCGAACACTCTAACCACTACACTATTGCAGTACTGCTTCAATTGCATGTATCTTGCTATTTATCTTCTTGTGCTATTTAAGCTACAGTATGCGTAGCTAAGCAATGGGCAAACATGCACACCTATGGTTAAATTTAATTTGTTTGATAAAAAAAATTCTCTACTGCTATTTTGTCTAGGAAGGGACATGTTTCACTTATTGCTGTGGATGCCTGCATGCATCTGCACATTTGGCAGATATCCTAGTAATCCCCCATACCTCTCAACCTCTTCAGGCAAACCTTCTGGACAAAGCTTGACAAATTGTGGTACAACTACGGACATATTTTCATTATTGCTCTTATAAACTTGGGACAATTGCCAGTCAATAAATGCGATATAACTGGTGAAAAATGAGTGTCCGGTTCCAAGGAAAGAGACAGAAAATACCAAAACTGTCATTTATTAGTACATCAGGTTAAGCGCTTTCATCTATCCTCCATAGACGAATCAGAAGAGCAAAATTGTAATAGAAAGGTACAACAAGTAATACTATAAAAGATCATGTGTGTTATGTGTTAGTTTATGTTATTTACAATACTTGATAGTATGTAACAAGAGGTGTGCAAAGCCTCAGCGTCTTAGAGAGTTATTTTACAATAATTTACAATCTTTGACAGCATTTTAAGAAGGTGTGTGTAAAGTCAAATTGTTTTGGAGAATAAGTATATGATGTTTGCGAAGTACTGTTGATCAACACTTACAATATGTAGGATGATTTAAGCAACTGTGTACCAACCATAATGTTTTTAGTCTTTTAAGTATCTCTGCAGTTAAGTTAGAAATACTGAAGAATTTGTAAAGTTGGTGTAATATTTATTGGTAGTTGCCAGTAGGTTTAGTAGTTTTACAGATACTTTTAATATTTAATATTTTAATTTTTTAAATGTCTGCATTTTTTATACATTTCCAATAGACATTGTTTGTATTGTATTTGGGTAGAATAGATTAAGGAGTTGTGCATATGAACTCTGCTGTAAAACATAACACCAGCAGTTATATGGCAATGTTACAAGTGAACCTTCCCCTTTAATTACAAATTTAATAATGGAATAATTGGATGTTAATTGAATTTAGTGTTTGGTAAGGGCAGTATAAAAGAACCTACCAAAGTATGTAACAAATGTCTTGAAAAAGCCTGGGAGTGCCTGGGTGAAAGCGCTTGACATACGACATACTGGATGTGCTTTGTGTTTTTAACGCTGTGCTGGTGAAGCCTTAAAAATAAAACAAACTTTTGTACAGTACTTGGTTCGCAATTTTTGTTTCCTGATTTTTGGACTACCAGTTGGTGTTTTGACAAGGTTCTTCGTTTTTGTGTAGGATCTAAGAGAAGACTGTAATTAATATGAGGGTGTGTGAAGCCAGAACTGTGAATAGTTTAGCAGAGATAAAGTAAGCCTGTGGACAGGCTCACCAGTCAAGTGGAATAGAGCAAATTGGAAAGGACCAGTCATTTTGCTTAAACAGTGAAGCAGCAAAATTCAAGAATCAAAATCCTAATGGAGAAATGGCTGCTAAAACATAGCGAGTAGGTGAAAGTAATGCTTTGCCCAGAAGGCTGAAATTAAAAGTGCGGTGTATAGTGAGTGACAGAATCAATTATTCAGCTCACCATGCAATGAAAGGAAATTCAGCAAGTGCGTGAGATGACTAAGAATGAAAATATGGCAATTAAAATAAATTAAAGACTGAAGATGCTAAATAATTAAAAAGAAGGAATTGACCTAAGCAGGGTTGGGAGGGAATGTGTAACGACAAACAGTAACAAGGGTGATGCCTATAAAGAGATGGGAAGAAAATACAATTATAAGTCTGTGTGTCAGGTGTAACATGGAATGAGTGAAGAATGTGCCAGCTGTAAAAATCTGTATATCAGAGCTTGTGTGGGTGTACCGTTTAAGGAGGTGAAAAAAGAAATGAAAGTATAAACTAACTAAATTGGAATGCTGCATTTGGTTTTATCTAGGCTGATTTAGTTTAACAATACACCCAGCATATAGTAGTGCAAAGAAAAGTCCACATATTCTTGTATGATAAAATATGTTATTAAGAGAAAGTTACTGAGCAAGGACCAAAAATAGTTGTAATGTCTTTTTCAAAAAGTGGCAGTCAAAGAGAGAGACTTTAAGCCTTAATGCGCTGGAGAGGGTAAGAAATGACAAGAATTTAAAAGCATATTTGCTCTTTTGGGAATGGTGCTTGTGGAGTATTGTATGCAGGTCATTCCTTAGCAATTGATGCAGGTTAAACTATAATATTTGGAATTATGCCTCAGTGTTGGTGGAGTGTTACAGAATACGACAGTGCGCTCTTGTTTGTCGAGAACAAGTAGACTGTGTTTCAGCCAGACTATCATGGATGCATTGAAGCTTTATTAACTGATTGGCTTGGGAAATGTTGTGTCAGTGAAAAATGAGAGAAGGATGAGCAACGCCATAGGCTGACAGTGGTGCCTTCTTTAGTCAGCCTTTGGCAGACAGTAATTGGTGATATATGGATGTTGCCTTAGAGGGCAGTAGCACTTAAATATGAGTGTACCAGAGGTATATAGGGTGGGGCTCATGAGAGTGCCTCACTTGAGTGGAAGAGAGTGAAGAGAGTAATGGGAAGCTTCTGTCTATTATGTCATGGTTTGCTGAGCTCTAAGCCTTTTTCTGAGCCTTGTCTGCAACCCAGTGGTACATAAGATGTTGGACCAGGAAACAGATACTGTGTTATATCAGTCAGTATCCTAGCTATTATTCTAACTGTTTGGTTGTGATAGTGTTTGAGACCCTCACTGTAGAACATTTACTCTGAGGAATACTAGAGAGAGTATCTGGGAAGGATGTAAAGGTGGGAGGTAGCCTGGTAAGTTATAAGGCAAGCCAGCTGTCCAGGTATACTACAAAATACTTCTGCAGTCGGTGTTTTCACTCTCTTTTGTTCTGTTTGTAAGGTTCAGAATGTTCAGTTGTGGAAGTCATATAAACACTTCATGGTAATTTCCTTCTGTTCCTGTCTTCCTATCCAACACAATAAAGTATTGTTTTCATTGGTGTGAAGCTAGTCTTTATGTAGTAGTTAAACATTTGCTACAGTAGCAGTTAACCATTTTTGTAGTGTAGTCTGTGCATAGCTCCTAGTGTCTTTGCTTGAGAGTTAGGGAAAAAGCCAAAATAATTGGGGGAGGGGCAAAGTCCTAATTCCGAGACGGTTTCTAAATTTTAATTCAAGTAAGAAAGTTAATAGATCAACTAGTTTTGCAGCATCATTTATTTTCTAAACAGTAAGAAATATGCAACTGTAATGTCTGGAGAAATTATGGACACTTTCTGGCACTCTCCTCAGGTTCAGTCTGGATAGGCATCACTTCCAGTACCAAATGTTGCTTTACTTTTGGGGTTTTTGTCAGTGCCCAGAGTCTTTACCAAATTATTTGCCATACACACATGCATACATGCAAATATACAAATATTTCAGGCATGGACAGTAATGCCGTAGCCTGACAATAAACCAGTACAGTTACTCTGATAATAAATGTCCAGGTTGTTCTTAAGAAAATCTAAACTATTGCCTGTTTTAATATAGTTTAATATTAATAGTCTGTTCCTTGCAACAGCTACATTTTCAGAGAACCAAATAGTACACTACTCATTCCTTTATAATCTTCTGCACAGGTTGTCAGATAAGTGTGTACTACTTTTTGATAACCCCAAACATTCCCAGAGGTACTTGTCTTAAACAGCCCTGTGTACCCGAATAAGGTCTCCTCTTGAATGTCTATGTGAAACACGAGTAGAGGCTTCTGAGCTTACCAAAAAACATAAGTTGCCTGTTTTTTTTGGTGATTTATATTATTTACTGCACTTTATATTGCCTGCCACCTACTTTAATACTGTATTTGTATAATGTGTGCTAACCTGCAGTATTGTACTGCAAATGTCTGCTTTACTGTGCCTGTTAAATCATATTTTATTGTTGTTTTCATTGTTTGCTAAGCTCTTTTTGCTATTTTCACTGTTTTGTTAAGTGTTTCCTGGTACGTTTTACTGTTACAAGGTAATCTGTTCTGCTTGTTCTGGTTCCCACCAAGCAGTGTTAAAGTAACTAGATTGTTAGCTGTGTAAAACATTCTTTAGAGTCTCCTTGCTGTTTTTCTACAGTGTTAAATATTCTGTGGTATTTCCCGCTGAAACTAGGGTAGGTAGAAGCTGTAGCATGGTCCAGATACAGGTTTGCTGCATCTGGGTCTGTTTGTAGTGGTTGTTTATTCTGAGCACATTTTCCAGGCCATCTTAGATTGGAAAGGGCCATTCTGCACTCTAGTGAGAGGACTGTGCTGATTGGAACCTGTCTGATAAACGGTGGTTGGTCTGGGGCTTGGAATAAGCATTCTTATTGGTCCTTTTGAACCTATTTTTTTTTCAAGTTTTAGCTTCTGGTATTTAAGCCCTGCATTTGAACAGGCTTCTGCTTGTTTGCACAATAGCTGGACAGACAAATTGAACAGGTTCTCCATTAGATACAGCTGTAGCACATTAGTGTAGCCCTCATCCTTAGTACTTTCTCTGGTTAAAGAAATACTGCAATGAGCTATAACCTATTAAACCAGCAGCAAAAAAAAAAAAAAGAAAACAGCAGAAATATCCATCCACTAATCAGTCCTGTAAAGCCTCACCTTTGTGATAAGAGTTCTTCAGCCTGGCATTATGGACAGTTGTGTAGAATAGAGCATGTGTTGTAACTTTAAGAAGCATTTCAAAGTGAGGGCACATGCATGTACATAGAGAGCATATGCGGGCATCAGTGCCATTTTAAGAGAACAGCCAGAGTGTTAACATGTATGAGTGCAGTAGTCAGTCTGTTTATTAAGTTTATTTAAGTTTAAGTTACTAAGCCTCAATCCTGTTGTGTTTGTATATAATAAAGCAGCTTGAACCAAACCCACAACTGTTCGTCTGTTTTATCCTGACTGGACAAGCAAAATGGTGTCAGTACTGGGATGGAGAGTGCAACTTCTTCAAGTCAGAGTTAACGGTGAAGGTATATTGAGCAGGTTGGGTGATACAGTGCTCAAACGATTAAAAAAGGCCAGAAATGAACTACAGGTAACCAAAACTTGCATAATTGAATTATTTTGTAAAGAAAATGATACGAAGCATTCGTAAGGCACAAAATGCATCATTAATCAAATGAGTAGCACAAAACGCATTATTAATCAAATGAGAGGCACAAAATGCATTATTGATTAGACAAAATATTTGAAACCACGCTATTTGATAAAATTATCAGAAATACTTATGAATATGTTCAGAATTACTTCCAGTTTGCATAATGAGCATGTTAAAGTAAAACAAACATGTTTAAAGTAAAACAAACACAAGAAAAGTGTAATGAGCATGATAAGAGGTCAAATGGGCATAACAAGTAAAATAAAAGGTCAAAATAAGCTTAAAAAGGCAAGGCAACTATATATCTTTTAATAAACAACCATGGTTTTTGGTATGAGCTACTATTTCGCATTGACCAAAGCTATTTAGAGCATAACTAGAGTTGTTCGAAGTGTCTCAGAGTGTGCAAAGTGTTTGCAGTGTGTGCTTTATTACGGTAAAATTATTTCGAAGAGTTTACTTTTTGCAAAGTACAGTTCATTCACAAAGTTCAGTCAGAATACAGTAATTTTGAAAAGTTTCTTGTGCTATGTACATTTTATTCGCAAAGTACAGTCATTTCAAAGTGTTTCTTACGCTGTGCAGAGTTATTTTGCAAAGTACAGCCATTTCGAGAAGTTTATTGTGCTGTGTACAGTTTATTTGCAAAGTGCAATCATTTTAAAGTGTTTCTTACACTGATAAGGAGTGGTTTTGCAAAGTACAGTGATCTCAAAGTGTTCTTGTGCTATGGGAAATTATTTTACAAATTGCAGTTACTTTGAAGAGTCTGTTGTGCTGTTGAGCATAGTTAAAAGTTTGGGCATAAATTTCTGATGTATATGTGTGCATGCATGTACATAATTTCAAGGGACTTTATTACTGTGTGTTTATATGGCAGAGGCATTTCGCAGTCCCAGTCCACTTGTGTTTGATCATAATATTGCAGAGAATTGGAGAGTGAGCAGGAATACAATATTTTCATACAAGCAGTGTTTTCTGACAAAGATGCACGTACGAGGGCATTTATTTAGCTTAACTTAGCAGGGTCAGAAGCCATTGAAAGAGAGCACTTATTTCTGTATGCACCAGCAGTATATGCAGGAGAAGGGGAAAACCGCCATACTGTTATACAAGCTGAATCAAGGGAGGACCCTGAGTGCTTGAAACATAAATTCAGAGAAATGTGTAACCCCCCCCAGACAAATGTTACATTGGAGAGGCACCTATTTTATACAAGAGATAAAAAGCCAGGAGAAACTTTTGCAACTTATATTACTGACTTGAGAAACGAAACTAAAATGTGCAGGTTTGGTGATTTGAAAGACGAGTTGATCAAAGACAGGCCTTTGTGTGGTGTTAATAATGCTGCTCAGAGAAAGATTTTGCTTCGAGATAGCGATTTAATGTTGAGCAAAGCCATGGAGATTTGTCAAATATATAAGCTTACAGAAAGGCACATAAATATGCTTGCAAGTGATGAGTATGGTTTCAACCGTCTCTAGTGCAAACGTTGACAGTATGCAGCACATGGCTAACAGAAATAGGCCCAAGCACATGGCAGCTTCAGCCCCTGCAGGATTTCGGGGAAGAATCCATAGCCTTCCAGCAAGTTCTAAGACTAGCTCAGCAGTGCAGCACAGGGGTGAGTCAGCAAAACCCAAGTCAAGTCTTATTGTTAACTGTCATAATTGTGGTACCAATCATGAGTCTAAAAAAGAAAACTGATTAGCATTTGGTCAGCAATGCTACAAGTGTAAAAAATGCAATCACTTTCAAACGTTTTGTAAATCAAGGAAGCCTCATTCATTTATTAAGAAAGGTCACTCAAAAAGGAAGTTGATCATATAGAAAGCTGCAACTCTACTTTTTATGTAGATGGTGTATTAGTGGTTGATGAAAAGGTTAATGCGATAGATGTGTTGGTAAAAAACAAAGTGTTTTATACTGTCTTGATCAATGATAAACCCATGGAGCTCAAAGTAGACACTGGTTCAAAGTGCAATGTTATGTCAGCAGAACCATTTGCTAAGAGTAGGAGCTGGTTAACAACTTAATTTGGCCAATTGTGTGAAGCTCGTTGCTTATGGAGGTGAAGAGATTCAAACTGAAGGCTTAGTAGTGCATTCATGTCATTCAGCGGGGAACAGTTACAGCTTGCAATTTTATGTAGTCAAAAGACCTGTGCAGTCATTATTAGGTCTCAGAGACAGTTTAAGAATGAAACTGCTTTCTTTTACCAAAGAAGTCCATCAAGTAAGCACATGTTTTAGTTCCAGTTCACAGAGGCTATTTTCTCAGAGTATGCTGTTGTTTTCAAAGACAAGCTAGGCAAACTTCCAATTGTATACTTCATGAAGTTAGACCCAAAGGTTAGTTCAGTGGTCAAACCAGCGAGAAAAGTTCTGATAGCTATGCAGGACAAAGTCAAGGTCCAGTTAGGTAAGGTGGTGCAGCAAGGTGTGATATGTCCAGTTACAGAACCAACTGAATGGGTAACTTCCATGGAAGTTGCTCATAAGAAAAGCTCAGATGAAAATCAGAATATGTATTAATTCAAGAGACTTAAACAAAGCATTAAAGACACCCCACCATCATATGCTTACAGTCGAAGAAGTTGCTACCCTCATGCCAAATGCCATTGATTTTCTGTCTTAGATGCAGAGAGTTCATTTTGGCAAGTAATGCTTGATCGCAAATCTTCACTACTGACTGCATTCGGTACCCCATTCAGTAGATACAGATTTCTCAGAATGCCTTTTGGAATAAATTCTGCCAGTGAAGTCTTCCAGCGTGCAATGGAGTACATTTTTTTCAGGTTATCTGTGTGCTATAATGGTGCATGATTTACTAGTTGGAGGCAATGGTTAAGCAGAGCATGACAAAAACCTCAGGAAAGTTCTGGACAAACTACGTGAAGTGAATTTAAAGCTCAATCCTAGAAATGTAAATTCAGGCTACCAGAAGTTACTTATGTAGGTCATTTATTTACTAGTACAGGTTTACGATCAGACCCTTCCAAACAAACAGCCATTCTTGAGATGTCAGCTCCAGACAATGGCCAAACCTTACAGCATTTTCTTGGCATGGTTAACTATTTGGGGAAATTTATACCAGACTTCAGTGAATTGTCAGCACCTTTAAGACAGCTGAAGCACAAAAATGTTGCCTGGTCATGGTTGGCAAAACACCAAAGAACATTTGATGACCTTAAACTGTAAATTGCCAGTCCATCTACGTTAAAATACTATGATATCCACAAACCAGTAATTCTGTGATCCTTCAATGTTCAGTCTTGGTGCAGTTATTCTTCAAGAGAGCAGACTGGTAACCTATACATCTAGAACTCTTACCCAAACTGAGATGCAGCATGCTCAAACTGAGAAGGAACTTTTGGCAATTGTGTTTGCATGTTCGAAGTTCCATGATTATATTTATGGCAGAGCTGTCCAGATCGAGACTGATCATCAACCCCTAGTCATCGAGACTAAATAAAATGATGCTCAGATTACAAAAGTACAACTTCAAAATGGTCTATACAAAAGTCAAACTTCTTTTTCTGGCTGATACCTTATGCAGATTTCCCAGAAATACCACAGAAAAGCTTGATTCAGAGAATTTTGACTTTGATGTCATGGAGGTGCGTAATTTTTCTACCACAAGACTAGATGAGCTAAGAGATCATACAAAGACTGATCCAATTTTGCAAAAGTTCCACCACTTCATCAATGATGGATGGCTGTCGAAGCAATTTTGTGTACCGACAGAAGTGCAACCTTATTTTCAATACAGAGATGAGTTGTTGATGGAAGATGGTATCATTTTCAAAGGTCCTAAAGTTGTTGTTCCCACTTCCTTACAACATGAATACATCCAGATTTTGCATCGTGGCTAGCCAGGTTCTGAAGCTACCAAGAGAAGGGCGAAAGGAGTAGCATTTTGGCCTTTTACGTCGAAAGACATTGATAAAGTATTTTCATCTTGTTCAGTATGCAGTAGTACTAAAATGCATTTGCAAAAAGAGTCACTTCAGCTAAGCCAGATTCCTGAACCACAATGAGCATAGTTAAAAGTTTGGGCATAAATTTCTGATGTATATGTGTGCATGCATGTCCATAATTTCAAGGGACTTTATTACTGTGTGTTGATATGGCAGAGGCATTTCGCAGTCGCAGTCCACTTGTGTTTGATCATAATATTGCAGAGAATTGGAGAGTGAGCAGGAATATGATATTTTCATACAAGCAGTGTTTTCTGACAAAGATGCACGTACAAGGGCATTTATTTAGCTTAACTTAGTGGGGTCAGAAGCCATTGAAAGAGAGCACTTATTTCTGTATGCACCAGCAGTATATGCAGGAGAAGGGGAAAACCGCCATACTGTTATACAAGCTGAATCAAGGGAGGACCCTGAGTGCTTGAAACATAAATTCAGAGAAATGTGTAACCCCCCCAGACAAATGTTACATTGGAGAGGCACCTATTTTATACAAGAGATAAAAAGCCAGGAGAAACTTTTGCAACTTATATTACTGACTTGAGAAACAAAACTAAAATGTGCAGGTTTGGTGATTTGAAAGACGAGGTGATCAAAGACAGGCCTTTGTGTGGTGTTAATAATGCTGCTCAGAGAAAGATTTTGCTTTGAGATAGTGATTTAATGTTGAGCAAAGCCATGGAGATTTGTCAAATATATAAGCTTACAGAAAGGCACATAAATATGCTTGCAAGTGATAAGAGTATGGTTTCAACAGTCTCTAGTGCAAATGTTGGCAGTATGCAGCACATGGCTAACAGAAATAGGCCCAAGCACATGGCAGCTTCAGCCCCTGCAGGATTTCGGGGAAGAACCCATAGCCTTCCAGCAAGTTCTAAGACTAGCTCAGCAGTGCAGCACAGGGGTGAGTCAGCAAAACCCAAGTCAAGTCTTATTGTTAACTGTCATAATTGTGGTGCCAATCATGAGTCTAATAAAGAAAACTGATTAGCATTTGGTCAGCAATGCCACAAGTGTAAAAAATGCAATCACTTTCAAACGTTTTGTAAATCAATGAAGCCTCATTCATTTATTAAGAAAGGTCACTCAAAAAAGGGAGTTGATCATATAGAAAGCTGCAACTCTACTTTTTATGTAGATGGTGTATTAGTGGTTGGTGAAAAGGTTAATGCGATAGATTTGTTGGTAAAAAACAAAGTGTTTTGTACTGTCTTGATCAATGGTAAACCTATGGAGCTCAAAGTAGACACTGGTTCAAAGTGCAATATTATGTCAGCAGAACCATTTGCTAGAGCAGGAGCTGGTTAACAACTTAATTTGGCCAATTGTGCGAAGCTCGTTGCTTATGGAGGTGAAGAGATTCAAACTGAAGGCTTAGTAGTGCATTCATGTCATTCAGCGGGGAACAGTTATAGCTTGCAATTTTATGTAGTCAAAAGACCTGTGCAGTCATTATTAGGTCTCAGAGACAGTTTAAGAATGAAACTGCTTTCTTTTACCAAAGAAGTCCATCAAGTAAGCACATGTCTTAGTTCCAGTTCACAGGTGCTATTTTCTCAGAGTATGCTGTTGTTTTCAAAGACAAGCTAGGCAAACTTCTGGTTGTATACTTCATGAAGTTAGACCCAAAGGTCAGTTCAGTGGTCAAACCAGCGAGAAAAGTTCTGATAGCTATGCAGGACAAAGTCAAGGTCCAGTTAGGTAAGATGGTGCAGCAAGGTGTGATATGTCCAGTTACAGAACCAACTGAATGGGTAACTTCCATGGAAGGTGCTCATAAGAAAAGCTCAGATAAAATCAGAATATGTATTAATTCAAGAGACTTAAACAAAGCATTAAAGACACCCCACCATCATATGCTTACAGTCGAAGAAGTTGCTACCCTCATGCCAAATGTCACTGATTTTCTGTCTTAGATGCAGAGAGTTCATTTTGGCAAGTAATGCTTGATCGCAAATCTTCACTACTGACTGCATTCAGTACCCCATTTAGTAGATACAGATTTCTCAGAATGCCTTTTGGAATAAATTCTGCCAGTGAAGTCTTCCAGCGTGCAATGGAGTACATTTTTTTCAGGTTATCTGTGTGCTATAATGGTGCATGATTTACTAGTTGGAGGCAATGGTTAAGCAGAGCATGACAAAAACCTCAGAAAAGTTCTGGACAGAGCACATGAAGTGAATTCAAAGCTCAATCCTAGAAATGTAAATTCAGGTTACCAGAAGTTACTTATGTAGGTCATTTATTTACTAGTACAGGTTTATGATCAGACCCTTCCAAACAAACAGCCATTCTTAAGATGCCAGCTCCAGACAATGGCCAAGCCTTACAGCATTTTCTTGCATGGTTAACTATTTGGGGAAATTTATACCAGACTTCAGTGAATTGTCAGCACCTTTAAGAGAGCTGAAGCGCAAAAATGTTGCCTGGTCATGGTTGGCAAAACACCAAAGAGCATTTGATGACTTTAAACTGTAAATTGCCAGTCCATCTACGTTAAGATACTATGATATCCACAAACCAGTAATTCTGTGATCCTTCAATGTTCATTCTTGGTGCAGTTATTCTTCAAGAGGGCAGACTGGTAACCTATACATCTAGAACTCTTACCCAAACTGAGATGCAGTATGCTCAAACTGAGAAGGAACTTTTGGCAATTGTGTTTGCATGTTCGAAGTTCCATGATTATATTTATGGCAGAGCTGTCCAGATCGAGACTGATCATCAACCCCTAGTCACCGAGACTAAATAAAATGATGCTCAGATTACAAAAGTACAACTTCAAAATGGTCTATACAAAAGTCAAACTTCTTTTTCTGGCTGATACCTTATGCAGATTTCCCAGAAATACCACAGAAAAGCTTGATTCAGAGAATTTTGACTTTGATGTCATGGAGGTGCTTAATTTTTCTATCACAAGTCTAGATGAGCTAAGAGATCATACAAAGACTGATCCAATTTTGCAAAAGCTCCACCACTTCATCAATGATGGATGGCTGTCGAAGCAATTTTGTGTACCGACAGAAGTGCAACCTTATTTTCCTTACAGAGATGAGTTGTTGATGGAAGATGGTATCATTTTCAAAGGTCCTAAAGTTGTTGTTCCCACTTCCTTACAACATGAATACATCCAGATTTTGCATCGTGGCTAGCCAGGTACTGAAGCTACCAAGAGAAGGGCGAAAGGAGTAGCATTTTGGCCTTCTCTGCCGAAAGATATTGATAAAGTATTTTCATCTTGTTCACTATGCAGTAGTACTAAAATGCATTTGCAAAATGAGTCACTTCAGCTAAGCCAGATTCCTGAACCACAACACGTACCATTCTTCACTCTACAACAGATGTTGTAAATCAACATATACCTATGTACAACCCTTAGTCCTATAATCTGTGAGGCATATGCAATCACTGTGTTACAGATCTGGGAAATTTGTGCAGATGTAGGTGTACCCTGCCTAAGACATGGTAGATGTGTTACCATACTGCCATACCCCTTGGACTTACTGCAGGGTCACATCCAGGTGACACACAGATGCCTAGAACAGAAACAGGATACAGCATGTGAGAACACATTCACTCAGCATTAGTAATAGCAATAATGCATCATGGCTAACACTGTACACACACTATGATGTGTACCCCTTACAAATGACAGATGATTGCAACTTACACAGCATTACATATCTACAATTTAGTAAGTTCACCCTGTGCATTAGACCCATATATGCATGTCCCTGCATCAATTGTTTTGATGGCAGAGATCTGGCACAGGTTTCATCATATGCCCAGGGTGTGGTGTGTTTGTGCTATAGGCCTAGGCTGTACCATTGGGTTGACAGTATGGGTGTGTGTTTGGGGTTTGGGAATGGCATGGGAAAGGCATGGCCTGTGTAGGTGTGGTGCCTGTGTGTGGAGGTGACCTTTTACTGATTGTGATTGTGATGCGTGTGTGTGTGTGTGTGTGTGTGTGTGTGTGTGTGTGTGTGTGTGTGTGTGTGTGTGTGTGTGAGACTGAATTTGGAGGTAAATTTGCACACTCAAACCCCTGAGAGAGGGGTGAGGACAACAATAATGTGTTGTGAAGCCAATTAGACCAGATTACATATGTCCAGTGGACACGTGTGTGAAATGGACATGTATGTAAGGGACAACATTATTTTTGGGGAACAGATTGCCCTTTTTTTCTAAGGTGACAGTGGGATGTTTGGGAAGGATAGTAGGTATATTTGAAGAGGTAGGTTGGGTAGAAAGAGAGAGATAGGACAGACAAGACAGCATACAGGATTGGTATATGACACGTGGAGGGTAAACACCTTGGACGGGGAGGGGTGTTTGGTAATCAGAAGCACACAATCCCCCAAATGGACACAATGGGACTGTGGTCCCCACCCATGGCAGTCACTACTGCACCTTCATGGCCTCAAAGGTGGCTGTGCTGTGGGCTGAGCAAGAAGGGCAAGCTGACCCTCTAAATGCACCAAACGGCCCTCAAGCTGGGATAGCAGACCTCCCAATTCCTTGCAGAGCTCACTACACACCACACCCCTGACCTGGCTTCGGATGACAAGATCCTATCCACGCCTTGGGGGTGGTGAGCCCCATCCCCTGAGGTGGTTCTACCCGAAGGTGGTGCAGGACCAGTGGATGAGGAGGTCCCGAGGTGGGTCACAGACATGCTGGGGCCCAGTGCCATGGCCAGATGAGGCGGGAGAGGCAGCTCCACTGTGATCAGCCTTCCCGGACATGCTATATTGTTGCAGTTTTAGAACATATGTTGGTTAGTAATGGTAAACACATTCCAGCATTAGTTATAACAGCATGAATGAGTATTCCCATTAACCCAAAACAATAGATTTGGAACATTTGTATAGCAAGCAGAACAGCATGCAGGTTACATTGATAGCAACAGGCCACCAATGATAATATTTGAACAGGGGACATTAATTGGAAAACATTTCAACATTTGTAGAACAATAGGACAAGTCCCAATGGCAGGTTGGGGGAAAACATACTCATTCATTTATGTGTTTAGATTATTGGTGAAGATAAGGTGGGGGAGAGAGAGAGAGATGTCAATTAACAAATGTAGATTCTTGCAGTGATCACAGCTTTAATGATCATTGCTCTGATCATTACTGTACAGGTATTATTACAACAACCTATGGCCTTGGGTTGGGCAATGGTATGTTTGTACACAGTGTAAAATTACAGCCTTATTATAGCTACTTTATACCTTCTCTTACTTGGAAGACCTGTAGAGGGAATTTCTGTTAACACTACCTGACTGTTTCTACCCATATTCACATAGTCACGGGTTACATATGTGCACTCATACTGTGTGCGTGTGTGTATGTGTGTGCTACTGCCATACTCTGTTTTGATTTCTATCAGACACCCTGGTTGTTGGCAGCAGAGACCAGTAGCTGTGACAGCATGACACTTTTGAACATTTCTTGGGGGAGACCACTTAGTGTATGTACTTATCTTGCTGTCATTTGCAGCCTTGGGGTTGGCCCTTGGGTGTTGGGCACAGTATAACTACAGCCTTCTTATAGCTACTTTATACCTTCTCCTACCTGGAAGACCTGTGGAGGAAATTTCTGTTAACACTACCTGACTGTTTCTACCCATATTCACATAGTCAGGGTAACATATGTGCACTCATAGTGTGTGTGTGTGTGTGTGTGTGTGTGTGTATGTGTGTGTGTGTGTGTGTGTGTGTGTGTGTGTGTGTGTGTGTGTGTGAATGTGTGTGTGTGTGTGTGTGTGTGTATGTGTGTGGTACTGCAATACTCGGCCTTGATTTCTATCTGTCACCCTGGTTGTTGGCAGCAGGGACCAGTAGCTGTGACAGCATGACACTTTTGCACATTTCTTGGGGGAGACCACTTAGTGTATGTACTTATCTTGCTGTCATTTGCAGCCTTGGGGTGGACCCATGGGTGTTGGACACAGTATAACTACAGCCTTCTTATAGCTACTTTATACCTCCTCTTACCTGGAAGACCTGTGGAGGAAATTTCTGTTAACGATACCCAACTGTTTCTACCCATATTCACATAGTCAGGGTTACATATGTGCACTCATACTGTGTGTGTGTGTGTGTGTGTGTGTGTGTGTGTGTGTGTGTGTGTGTGTGTGTGTGTGTATGCGTGTGCTACTGCCATACTCTGCCTTGATTTTTATCAGTCACCCTGGCTGTTGGCAGCAGGGACCAGTAGCTGTGACAGCATGACACTTTTGAACATTTCTTGGGGGAGACCACTTGGTGTATGTACTTATCTTGCTGTCATTTGCAGCCTTGTGGTTGGACCATGGGTGTTGGACACAGTATAACTACAGCTTTCTTATAGCTACTTTATACCTTATCTTACCTGGATGACCTGTGAAGGAAATTTCTGTTAATAGTACCTGACTATTTCTACACGTATTAACAAAATCCTAGGTGAAATTATGCATGCAGCTTACTACCACTCATGGAATTCAAACCATGGCTGTTTCTGCTAAAAATACAACAAGTTTGTGTTTCATCAGAACAAGCTATTGAGAAACATCTGCCTTTACTTGAATGTTTTATGTCTAACTCTCTTGGTTGTACACTCTGACCTTGTAATTATGACATTGTTATACATACATTCCTATACATACCTTTTGATATAGCACAGTGTGGAAAACAGTGGTTAAAACATTAGTATTCAGATATCAGATATTGGTGCATGAAACATTTCATATCAGTTAATTTCATGTCTTACAGAGGCACTAACTTTGTCAGATGAGACTTGATTGTTTAATGCTTTCAGAGCTATAGTTGCTGTGCATAACCTGTACACATTTCAATTCATTCAATACCAGAATAAACACAACCAATCCAGGGTTTTGAATTTTATTGACAGGCAGTTACAGTTTTATTTATATATAACCTATATGAGACCATTACTGTAATATTGTGTGGTTTATTCAGTACAAACCATACCCATTTTTAATACTGCATGGTGACATTCTACTCCTTTATATTTATTTGGTATGAATACTACAAGCTAGATTGTTACTCACCAGCCTCGCGATGTAGCCTTTGCAACCTGCTTGCATGTGCTTCCTGGTTCTCAGCCTGCTCAGCTGGAGCTGTAAAGAAGATAGAGAAACATTTATGCATACCTATCACATACACAGGCTGGACTTTAGTAAACAGTTATTGACATGAATACTTACACAAGCCTGGGACATCATTCCTCTGCCATGCTGCTTGGACCCACTGGTCCAAGAGCTCCCTCTTCCTCCACTTCAAGTTGGCATAGTGGTGCCGGACCTGCTCACCAGTCCGAGGGATGCCAGTGGCACTGGTAATATTGCGGGCAAAACTTTCCCAGGCCTCCACTTTGTATTGGGAGCCCTGGTACTGGTCTTGCAACAGTCTCATGTCATGGTTTTTAACAAGGAGTCCTACCATGACCTTGGACTCTTGTATGCCCCAGCGCTGCACCCCAAAGTGCATACCCTCTCCAACACTAGCCATACTGCCTACAGCGGGGAGCTACAACCAGTTATGAGCTGTATTCCTGCCTGCAAGGTTTAAATATGGCCAGTTTCCCACCGTTTGATGTGATTGGACAGTTTTGAATATGCTGAGCTAAGCGGGCAAACCTTCTTAGCTAAGGTTGGCAGTGCTTAAAGGGACAGGTTCAGCACTGCTTACCAATGGGCAAATCTGCTTAGCTGGGCTACTCATTGCTTAGCATTCATATTTCAGCCATGCTTGCACCCAGTGAGCATAGCTGTGCAATACTTAGCGTTGCTTAAGTTTTATTTTAAAGACTATCAGCTTTGTGGGATTGATTCATCATTCCTGACATATTATAATTTTATGTTTACCTTCCCTGACATCCCCTTATGTGCTTCCATTACATTTATTCTTGTCTTACTATACTGTATGGGGCACTTGTGTTTATATGGGGGTTTCACATCTTTTCTGGACTGACACCTTAGGTTTGGTTCTGCTATACTACCCTGGGTGATAAATATTATTTACTACCTCATTTATTACAACATATGATTTTTACAACTGCTTTCACGTGTGAAAGTGAAAAGACGTCATTGGGGCTCAAACCATGAATGCCTGCATGCAAAGCTGGAGCTCTAACCACTACACTATTTTGGATTGTTTAGCTGATATTTTCCTATTTAACTCCTTCAGATATTTAAGCTATGCAAAGCGCACACCCACTCAGCTATGCTTAAACTTTGTTGCAGCCCGAAAATAAAAAATATCTATATGTGATTTAATTTTTTCTCATTTTACTGGGATGACAGGTTTAGCATTAGCATGAGTTTACTACTGACAGACAGTTCATTTCAGACTCCACATCAAGGGGAAAGTCTTGCTAATGTGAAACCTGTTATTCTGTCAACTTTCTAAGTTTGTCTGGGCTATATTTAAAATCTGTGTCCCTATTTGTCCCCCCAACATTTGTCCATATTTTGTGCTCTATGAGGTTGTGAGGTATGCATCCTCTCTCATTTTGAATTGCCGAACGGCAGTTCTAGAGTGCAGGGGGCATGTGCATTATGAGTGCACTGCTCTCGAACATGCCCCCTGCACTTGCACACAGAACAGTGTCCGTATTAGAGCACGGTAGCGCGTCTTCATGAATATGCATGGCACGCTGCTGTGCTGCATGGGAATGCTCCCTTCCATGCAAGAATAAGGTATTCTTGCACTGAAGTTTGCTGAATCTGGGGGATCATCTCCAGAGCAAAGGAGATTATAACCTCTCTATACTCGACACTAATCTGACCCATAATTGAATATAATGCCCAATTTGGCATGTCCTGTACATAGCAAGTGCAGCAATTAGAAAGATTTCAGAGGTTTCCAACAAACAAGATCAATGGAGTCCAGCACATGCCGTATGCAGATCGACTAAATTCCCTATCACTATACTCTGTATTGTGTAGACTTCTGAGGGGAGGCAATCTCAGACATAACCTAATGAATTTGCTGCATATCTGTAAATCATCAGGACTAGAGCTACCCATTCCAGAGACTAAATAGGGCCTGTGACTTAAATAGGACAAGATGGAGGGACAAATTTATCTCCCAGTGACTGCCGCATCTTTGGAATAGGCTGGTAATTCATGTGAAGCAGAGCACCTCTATGACACTGTTCAAGAGGAACCTGAATGAGTGGATGGAACACCATAAATTCTTACCAGGAATAGTGCCCACAATCATCCTGGACATGGGCAGTTATTACAAAATGCAGTCCTGGGTACTGACTAGTATATCCATGGTATTACATTGGGATGAATCGGCTAGGCTTGTTTTCTTATAAGGGTTCCATATTATTGTTCCATACTCAAGTTTGGGTCTAATAGGATCATAAAATCATAGGAGGATACTAGGCTAACAGCCCCAGGGCCCTTACAAGCCTAACCAAGTTCAAAACATGTTCCCAAGGGTGTCTGGTTCAAGCAGACACTAAAATCAGCACCTATTTCCCCTGTCCAAGAGAGACACAGGTGGAACCTCTGGGGTGAGTTTCCGGTTATCCATCCAGTCATCCAAATTATGCTTAAATAGAGCCAACAAGGGGCTTTGTTTAACATGAATATGAAGTTTGTTCCAAAGTTGGGGCAACCTCTTTGAGATGCATCTGTCTCTCTAGCAAGTTCTGTTGATGTCACATATCAGGTTAAGGTCCATTGAGCAAGTGACGCATGTGCCAATTGACTTGCGAATGTGCAGTGTTTTCATTAAAGCTGGGTCAGAGATTGCTTTATATGCAAAGCACAGGTTGCCTCTAAGCAGTCTGTATGACAGAGTAAAGTGACAATGATTTCAGTCTGTCCACATAAGACAGATCTTGAAGACCCTGAATTTTCTTTGTAAGGCATCTTTGTGGTCTCTCCAGTTGCTGCATGTGTTTGGAAAGGAACATACCAAAGGGAGCACTGTACTCTATTTTTGACTTGATGAGAGAATACGGGGAGGGGTTATAACCTCTTTTTTTTCTGGAGGCAATGCCCTTATTTATGAGATGAGCAATATAAAATGCCCGTCTTACCACTGTGGAGACATGGCGATCAAAGTTAAGATTGCTGATGACCTATGTGCCCAGATCTCTCACCACTGACTGTGTGCTTACAGCATTTTTATTGATATGGTAGTTTGGAGGAACATCAGTGCTACATTGCCTCAAGATTCCTATGTCAACCAGGCTGCCTGGAGAAACTGTATGAAATTGTCCATCCATAATGCTAGGTAAGTTGATGTGGTCAGAAAACAGGGAGAGGACAGGAAAGGCCAGGTAAAGTCAAGGACAGGAGAAGTGGACAAAAAATACAAAGGGCTAGTGGATAGGATCTGTGTTGGTACCTCAGGAGCTTCACTGAATGTATCATCTGTCAGTAAGGGACAATTGCGAGAACTCACTGATGGAGCACCAGCAGAGTACTAAGGGAAAATTTGCAGGCAGAAGTGTTTGTGTCTATAACTGCCAACAGTGCCCACCGCTGAGTGGCAGTGCACGATGCACAAACAAGCTCAAACCCATGCAAACATGGTGCTTATGTAGCAAATGAGAGCAAACTGATTTAAACAAATTAACTAATAAAAAGCTCAAAACTGATCCCTGTTCCAGCAACCTTCAATCAGATGAGTTCTAACTGCATACTCCTACCACTAGGGAGCAGGGGAACCCTCTCCAAAGAAAGATGACCTGGTTTAGTGCTCAAGTTATACAAATAGAACTAAATTTAGCAGAACTGAATCTTGTCTTTGCTACAGCAAAGAAAGTGCAACAATAAAAAAAACAGTTCAAATAAGCAGTGATATGGTAAAAATGTAGTTAAAAGTGCAATATACAGTAAAAAATTTAGTTAAGTTTTGCAGAAATCAGCAGATGGCTTGGATTGATCAGATAAATACAGCAGAGCAGTAGCTGGTCACCAAATTCTGTGGAGCTTTGCTAAAACAACTGCAAACCCACGCAAACACTGTGGTTATGTAGCAAATGAGAGCAAACTGATTTAAATAAATTAACCAATAAAAAAGCTCAAAACTGAGACCTGTTCCAGCAACCTTCAATCAGATGAGTTCTGACTGCACACTCCTGCCACTAGGGTGCAGGGGAACTCTCTCCATCAAAAGATGGCCTGGTTTAGTGGTCAAGTTATATAAATAAAACTAGATTCAGCAGGTTTGAATCTAGTCTATGCTACAGCAAACAAAGTGCAACAATTTCAGGAAAAAAAAAACAGTTCAAATAAGCAGGCACAATAAGCCTTCAGCCAGCAACTCCCAGCTCAGAAGGGCAGAGGCTTCCCTGTCCTCCCACAAGAATGTAGAACACAAACATTTTTATTAATGTAAAGTAACTGTCCTGAAGCCCAAGAGCTTAAACCCGAACTAAGACACTTTTAGAATAATAGACACATTGAGCCTTCAACCAACAATTCTCAACTTAGAAGGATGTAAGCTACCTCTCCTGCCACAAGAGTGTAGTAGACTACAAACCTTCCTAATCTAAAACAACTGGCCTGAAGCCCAAGTGCTTCAACCAAAACTAAGAAGCTTAGACTAACAGTTACAATCTAATCAGGCTACTAACAAGCAGTAATAAATGTAGCAGAAAAAATGCAACTGAACACCTTTAAGAACAAGCAGCAAAAAGAAAAATAAAGTAATAAAGCAGGAAGAAACAGAAACACAGAAAGCAGCTGAATAAACTGCAATTTTTTGTAGTTAAGTGATAAGGGAGGACACAGAAGATAATTCAAGGTTAAAAAACTAAGAGGGTGGGCCTTCCCAGCTAATCTCTCTGTACAGGCAGTCCCCAGGTTACGGACATCCAACTTGTGGACAACCCATAGATATGAATGGGCTGCCACAGTGTCAGAAATAATGTGAAAAAAAATAAATGTTGCCCAAGTGTGTGTGTGTGTGTGTGTGTGTGTGTGTGTGTGTGTGTGTGTGTGTGTCAGAGAGACATAGAGAGAGAGATCGGGAGAGTGACAGCGATGTGTGAGTGAATGCAGGTATGAATGAAGAAGTGACTGTATGTGGTGTGTGAGAGATCAGGAGAAAGTGAGAGTAATCATGTGTGTGAATGCACATATAAATGAGAAAGAGACTGTGTGTGAGAGAGATTGAAGAGTGAGAGCAATGTGTGAGTGAATGCAGGTATGTATGAAGAAGTGAGTGTGCGTGTGTGTGTGTGTGTGTGTGTGTGTGTGTGTGTGTGTGTGTGTGTGTGTGTGTGTGTGTGTGGTGTGTGTCATAACCCTAAACCTCTTAGAGCAGGAAATCTGGACAAAGCCATAAATAAAAGTGGGACAAATGCCCAATAATACGGAAAATTTTAATAAATATTGCTTAGAAAGTTGATAGAATAACAAGTTTTGTATTAGCATGAATTTTCAGAAAGGTATGAATTCTGAAACTTAAATGTCTGTCATCATACCTGTCAAGCTCTTAGAGCAAGAAATCTGGACAAAGCCATAAATAAAAGTGGGACAAAGTCCCAAAAGTAGGAACAATTTTTAAATATTGCTCTTACCAACTTAGAAAGTTGATAGAATAACAGGTTTTCCATTAGCATGAATTTTCTGAAGGATATGAAATCTGGAACTCAAATGTCTGTCATTATTTTCTAACTGCAATATGTAATGATTTACCCCTAATTTGCCAGAAAACAAGTATATGAAAAACAAACCAAAAATAGGATGCCAAAATCTGAACATTCTGCGAAAATCTGTATAGTTGAGACATTATTTTCTAACTTCAGTGTTTAATGATTTGCCGTTACTTCTGCTAAACAATCACAATTTTATGAAAAATTGACAAAAAATATGAGACAAAAAAATGGACATTCTGCGAAATCTGTACAGTTGACAGGCATGGTTTGTGTATATGTGAAAAAGTCCTCATAAACACTGCATTTAATAGCAAGATGCCTTAAACCAGCTTTGTTGATAGATAGTAAGGAAGCATAGCTACAGTATACAGTGTTATGTTTAAGATTTTTTTTTTGTTTGGAAGGGTTTTTAAAATGTTTTATATGCAAAGAAAAGTAAAATAAATACTAGACTGAGACAAACATTTGACTTAAGTGCCATTTAATAAGAACCATATGTACGTGTTTTGACTTAAGGACAGACTAAAAAACGGATCTCGTCCTTAACCCAGGGACTGCCTGTAGAATTAGCTGATGAGATGGGACTGGGAGGAGTGTCCAAAATCAGATTTATAATAGGGGCGGGCAACTCAAAAGCCACCAAGTTTAAGAATACAACACTTGGGCGGGTGAGTAGGAAGAATAAAACGCAGACAGAGATCAGCAATATTCAGGAAGAATACAGCAAGCAAGCCAAACAAGTACTCCAGCTAAATAGAGATATTTCTAGCTAAATAAGGAATGCTGTTTCTCAGCTCCTCCCACTAATTAGCTGATGTTATTCACTGTTTGCAAAGGAATTCTTTGCTAACTTTTCTAACTGACCCTAGCCAAGACCACTTAAAACTCCAACAGAACAGAAAACTTAAAACAAAACAAATGTAATAGAAGAATAAGATGGAAAATAGAAGTAATCAGACCTTAAATGAAAAACATCAAAATAAAATGCAGACAGAGATCAGAAGTATTCAGGAAGAGTACAGCAAGCAAGCCAAACAAGGACTCGTTAGTGTAACTAACAAACAATGATGTCATCATTTCTGATTTCCTAGACTTTATTAATGTGGGAACTGATGTGGACAATAACCTAGCCTTTGACCAGCATATGTCCAAGGTAGTAAGAAAATCCTTCTATGTTGCTCAGCTTATAAGTAAGGTCATGGCATCTAGGTCCAGAGATGTCATCATACCACTGTATTCAGCCCTCATCAGACCCTTAGAATATAATGTCTCCTTTGGTATGTACCTGACAAGACACATGCGGCAACTGTAACGTCCACAAAGTTTCCTTACAAAAAGAATGTAGGGAGATACAGGGAGTAAGCACAATGTCCTACACTGATTGCCTCAAAGCCCTTTCTCTTTACTTGGTATCATACAGACTTCTGATCTTTGCATGGCATACAGGGCAACCTTGGACCTTGTTTTGATGAACCTTTTGCACATCTGCAAAAAAAAAAATCATAACTACTAGAATAAAATACTTAAACTTTGCTTGTGACATAAATAGAATATACTGGAGATATCTTCAGTCTTCAAAAAATTCTCCCCATGCTTAAATGACCCAGTGAATAACAAATATAATGGTACCATAAGTTCATACCGAAATGTTTTCTGATCATTATTACTAATTCTGTCTCCTCCCTGTATTTTGCTTGTGTCCAGTTTGTGTATTTGTTTTTCAGTATAATCTAGTTTAATTTCAGTATCTGAAGTTACCTGGAATTTACTGGTACTTTTATCACACCATTCGGGAGCTAAACTGCTTTGCATAAGATTTTTGTAAAGATATCTATAATCTGTTGTGTTTGACAATAAATTTTAGAATCTATAAACAATCAGTTTGCATTTATTTACTCCTACCACAGCTTATGTATCTATAAAACTGTTTTCCATTATGCTCAATCAATATATTTATATAAATTTTCTTCAAATTTTTTTGATCTTATCTCGCACTATGTTTAATTGTGTCCAGTGTACTTCAGCTTTCAAATTTATAGTTCAACCTCTTTTCCATTTCTAATATTTTCCATATCAAATAACTTGTTCTTATTGAAATATATCCTCTTGACCTTGTGTGTCTAGATCATGATGTTAAACTTTTTTTTTTCATTCAAACAAAACCTGTTGCAAAAACTTGCCACATTTCTTCTACAGTATTTCCACTGAATGCACCACTCTACTTAGTTTTACATAGTGACTGTTTTGCTTCCATGTAGTGTGTTATAAATCTTCTGTCCATTAGTTTAGAATTTGCTTTGATGGAATTATCTAATAGCACTTCAGCCTTTAGAACCCCATGCTCTCTGGACATAAGTGGTGGTAAAACATGTCATGGTAGCTGCAGCCCTAAAGGAGGAGGATCTTCATTTGATCTCTTCTTGGATGACTGGTTCATGGTGGCTTAATCGAGGGACTCATTGGAAGCATACATAGAATGGGCAGTACATTATTTGTAGTCCCTGGTTGATCATAAACTAGGAATAGTCTTCTTTCTGTCTATCTCAGTGGATTGCTATCCTAGGCACAGAGCTGGACACTGCCAGTTGCCGCTTCTTACCCATGTCAAGGATCTAGGCAGTCATGAAATTGGCATCCTTGGTGAGTGTGCTTTGTAAGGTGAAGGTGCATAATGTATTACATTTTCTGTGCTTGATGGCTGCCCTAGTTTTCATGTTGACATTTGCATGCCTGAAGATTTGGGTGTTTCAGTGGAGTATAAGGTGTCAGTAACTGCTGAGTCAAAAGACGTTCATGTATCTTCTGCTGGTGTCAGACCCCTATCTGCCAAGTTCTAAAATCATGGGCAGTCCCCACCAACCTTATATGAGGCATCACATTTCTTCATCCAGACCTGTGCCATGCTCTAATTTCAATAAGAATATGTTTTAAAATGTTTGACTTTTGCTGAGTTAACATCACTAACAGTTAGGAACTAATAGTTAATACAGCTTACATCCAGGCAGTCATCTTGCAAACCCTGTAGAAACAAGAAATGACATTTTTTTTTCTTACTCCTTTCAAAGTTGGTGAGCTTTTTTCGACTACATTTTATGCTTTTTCTGAGACAGATATCAATATAAGTCATGCATTCATTAATCTGTTAACCAAGTAAGACCTACATAGGAGGGTGATATGCAGTGGAATTGACTACATAATGGACATTGACAGCTGGCTGAGTTCCTATTCTTAATGGTAATATACAGGACCTGAAAGATGAAAAAACTAAATAGTTGTACAGAGAAGTACTCATTAGTTCAGGAATGTCTTGTTGATTTTATTAACTTAATTAGTTAATTTAGAGCCATAAATGATCTTGTGTTGTGATAAGAAGATTTGAAGTATTACATAGTAAGAAATACCTTGTAAGAATTTTTAAGTTCAGTTGGACAGTCTGTAATGGATTTATTAATGATGGTATATACAGTAAGAGCTAAACGAATCCCTCAGTATGTACCATGGAAGCAGATGATGATGTAAAAGATTATGGATGTACAAAATGTTTCTGAAGTACAGCTTCTGGGAAAAACTGACAGAAAAGAGAAATTAAATTGTAAAGGAAAGAGTTAAATTGCTATATTTATGAAGGGTTAACCAAAGTTGGGATATCGAGTTTCCTCAATTTGAGAGCACTAAAATAATTGAGTTATAACAGAAATAAGTTGCACAAAATGTTCATCAGTCCAAACTTTTACCAGAAGATTCTGTAAAGATGCTGGCTACCCTCATACTGTAGCATTTTGAAGCCATTTTATAGTTTCAAAGATATTGCCATTGCATACCCACAGGGTATGAGTGAATACATATGAAATTATTCATGTTATTAGAGATTTGGTGTTACTAAAGTCTCTAAAGGTAATTTCAAGTCCCATAGATTTCTGGAATTGTTTAAATGCACTTCACAGAGGTAGAATAGTTTATAGAAACTTTAAATCTTTCCTTTATTTTTCAGGTTGTTGTTAGCATTTCAAGTGTTGGCTTTGTTCCTCTTTATGGCTCAGATGAGGCATGCAAGGTTCTTGCTTTATTTACATCTGAAAACCCATTTTCAGGTAAGACTTACATAATGTTTGCACTTAGCATGCCCTGTGTTGTGAATGTTTGTGTGTGTGTGTGTGATTTTTTTCTATATGCCCGTGTGTGTGTGTGTGTGTGTGTGTGTGTGTGTGTGTGTGTGTGTGTGTGTGTGTGTGTGTGTGTGTGTGTGTGTATATGTGTTAGGTGCCAGGTTGCTTTCACTCCCAACAGGAAAAGAAAAAAAAAACACTGTCCCTAATACTGTACCATCACAATTGTCTACACAGTCATAGCACTACAAGGCATACTGACTTACTTAATGTTATCTGTACTGTAAGCAGTAGTTATGGCAACAGGTTTGTGCATCAACTTGCTGCCTCTCCTTTGCACATAGGGCAGAGCAGATGTCATATACATGTAGGTTTACAAATAATACATAGTAGGTAATACTACCACAGCATGAACAGCTTTCTTTTACCAATGCAGAATTAACTACTGTTTAATGGGCTTAGATAATGTAGTCTAGAACAACATTAGTAGAAAATCAGTACAGCCTGTAAATCCAAATGTTTCAGGAGAAGCAAACCCTTGATGATACTGCCATACTCAGCTATATGAACAATAACAACTAACAGTGTGGAGAAGACAAAGAGAAGGCAAAGTAGAGCCGTTATACACATGTACAGTGCCCAATCCATGCCCATGGCACTGCAGAACCCTGGTGCACATTGTAGCTCTAGCTCCATGATGAGTCCAGTCTGTGAACTAGGATAAATGCTTACCATGTACTAGCAATGCAGACCAACTCCATGCTTCATACATACATACATACACACACACACACACACACACACACACACACACACACACACACACACACACACACACACTCTCTCTCTCTCTGGCATTGTCACCGGTCATGCTGATAAGTCAGTGGGGCAATGAAATAAAAAGGATACATTGCCTTGGTTGACATCCTGAGAATGTCAGCATTACATGTTTTATTAGTGTGTATTAATATGCCACAAACACTAGCTATTGCATAGATTCATAAGTAATTGCTAGGGTAATGACCCCAGGGGGCCTTTTTAGGCCTAGCCATGCTTCCCAAATGTATCTGACAAGTTTTGATACCCTAGGGTTATTTTAAGTGGTTAATGTAGGCTTAGGCATAGGTGGTCTAGCATTTATAGACTCCCTGTCTCTACTACAGACATAGGTGCCAGACCAGGGATAACTTTATAGTTCCCCATCGACTCGTCCCGGTTACACTTGAATTTGGTTAGGGAAGAACTCTTGTTCACATGAATGGAAAGTCTGTTCAGGAGAAAGGGTGGTCCCTCTGAGACACATATCCATCCCTTCAGCATGTCATGTTTATGTTGCAAATGAGCTTCAGGTCCCTAGATCAGGTAATTCTGATGCAATTTGTTTTGCAGATGTGTAACACATCCATCTCAGTGGGATCAGAGGATGCTTTGTAGGCTAGGCAGAGATTGCCTCTTGGCAATCTGTAGGAGACTGAGTACAAGGATAGGCTTTTGAGATGGTGCACATATGATATATTGTACTGAATTCAACCCACAATGGAATGTACTCCTAAAGCTAGGCTTGAACGTAACACCTTTACAATCTAAAACCAGCACCTTAACCAATTTGCTGCAGAAAATCTGATACCACAGTGTTGCTATTGCTATGGCCTGGTAGGTAGAGTTACAACATTTTGCACAGTGTACTTCTGTTCTGCTGATATGGACAGGGGTGATTTACAGACATTTCAGCCTGCCTGCTTGGCCGTGTCTACAGAGCAGGCTTATTTGGTATATTACGATAATGAAAGGATGTAGTGTGGGTTTGACTCCCATTGGCAGAGATTGCTATCATTACTGTGCTTGGAGCAAGATGAATGTGGCTCTATTATACTATTTGTCTACACTGTACACAGGTATAGTGTGTTCTGTCATGTAAGGCTGATATTGTTGCTTAACTATTTTATTCTGAGCAGCACATCACCTTTACAGGGAAGTATGATTACTGTGTCATGTGGGGTATATTTGCATTTGCCACCACATAAAGGTCTGACCCCTGTATACAGAGCACTTCACGACTGATGTATTTGTAAATCATGGATGAGTCCATGACCATAACTTGCAGGGTCTATATCACCTTATCGAATGATGAAAAGAGAGAATGCTCTTTCATCGAGCTGAAAAGGTCGAAATCCCTAAAGAGCTAAGACACGGACCATCGTTTTGTTTTCCTTGGGAAAGACTTTTCAACGTTTGATAAGGTAATATAGACCCTAATTTGCATATCTGCTGCATGCCTGCATGGACTATTGCAGGTATTCACTGAAGTATGTTCATAGGTTCATAGGTTCATACTAGGCTATCTGCCCGAGGGCATTTACAAGCCTAGCCCATAGTTTTTAGTATGGGGAACTATACCCATTATTTTGCTGTGCCTCTGTTGAGCAGTGACACTGAGGTAATCCATCTCCCATCCATTGGTCAAGATTTCTCTTGAACAAGGCCAGCGAGGTGCTCTGCCTCACATATACCGGGATTTTATTCCACAGCATAGGGAGTCTTTGGGTGATGAATCTATCCCTCCAGCAGGGCCTATTAATAGCCGTGTCGAGGTTTAAGTCTCCGCCCTTGTGGCTCTGATGGATCTAGATTTTTGAGGTGAAGCATATTCATCAAATCTGGGTTTGACATGGCCTGTATGTTAGGCAAGGTCACCCTCTCCTGTGAGCGTGTAGCGACTGAATAGAGCTGGAGTTCTTTCAGTCGGGCAGCATAGGACAGATGTTTGAGACCCTTTATCCTTTTGGTGAGGAACTTTTTGTGGCGCCTCCAGCTGCTGCAAGTGTCGGGTCAGATACATTCGAATGGGGCATTGTACTCAATCATTGGTCTGATGAGTGATGAGTATAGGGAGACTATGACCTCCCTTGATCTAGATGAGAATCCCTTCATGATAAGGTGGGCAATGTAGAAGGTCTTCCTAACTACTTTAGCTACATGGGTGTCGAATGACAGACTACTATCAACCTGGGTCCCAGGTCCCTGATAACTTCTTCTGTGCTCAGTGGATTGCCACCCATTGGTAGCTAGGGGTAACCTTGTTTTTCCCGGCGGTATGATGCATTTTTTTTTGGCATTTAACTTAGGGCCATGGTTCTGGCACCAGTTATCCGCGCTTGTGAGACCCTTCTGAAGGATATCTGTGTCAGATGTGTTTTCTATATGGGCCCAGTTTGCAGTCATCTGCAAACTTTGTCAGCCATAACCCTCCTGTGTTTGCTTGTACTGCAAAGTAGATAGATGCCAAACAAGTGGAGCCCTGCCTGTGGTATTGGGTACACCACACTTGGGCTTTGCTTTCGATCTGACAAGCAACCCGGCCTGTCCCAGCCCTGGGTTCTCACCAGCCAGTTTGCCCATCTGTGTGTGATGTATGGGTTAACATTTGTTTTCAGCCATGCAGTAAGGGAGTGGGGTATTAGATCGCCGCGCCAGATCGATCGAGGTAGGCTGGACTGACTTTTTCCTCAATCAATGGCTTTGGTGACTGTTGAAAAAAAGTCAACCAAGTTGCAGATAAGGCTCAAGCGGGCCGGTAATTTCCATCCCAGGAATGGTGGAGGCCGCCGCCTTTGTGAAGACCACACACAGTTGCAGCTACTCCCCCTGGTACGATTCAGAGGGTAAGATTATGATTAAACAGCTGTCCTAGCTGTGGGTTGTTTTTGGAGAGAGCAATTCTCACTTGAAGTTGCTGAGATGTTGGGGGCTGCGAATCGCTTGGTATAGATATCTCTCCTGGGGGGGGAGAAGTTTGCACTGAACCTGTCTCCTAGGTTTCAAGAAGGCCTTATAAGGAAGAAAAGAGTGATTTTCTTTTGTCTTTTGCTATTTTTTTCTCTTTGGATTTTTTTTGATTTTTTTTATGCTTTAGTGATTTTATCTTAGTTTAGTCTTTTTAAGTTCTTTACCCTTTTTTTGTTGTATCTTCTTCCTTTCCTTTGTCTTTTTGTTAGAGCTTTTGTTTGGGTCCACCAGAGTGGACGCTTGCCTTTGGTTGGTGTCCACAAAGTTTTTCTTTTTTTTGGGATCATAGCCCATGCAGTCCATGGCAGTAGGGCAGGTGTAGAGTGCTGTGCCGGAGCATCTGCGGCAGTGCTTTCTTGGGGCCTTGGGCCGGGAGACCTGCTCACTACATCTGTCTTTAGAAGTGTGAGCTTTCTTGGTTTAAAGTCTCTACTGTTTTTTTTTTTCAGGTGGGGGTGGGATGAGGACCAGATTAGTTAGTTTTAGTGAGTGATCTGATCTGTGAGTATAGGGGTGGGGTATTGAACATTGTACTTGTGCTTCGATGATGAGTGATGATCATGGTTTTCTCCTCTCTTTGGGGATGGTGACTAGTTGTTCCATGGCATTGAGTTTTCTTGCCCCAGGAACTTTGGGCTGGGTCAGGTGTTTGAGTTAGTAGTACCCAGTCTATATTAGGGTAATTGAAGTTAGGTTTAGAATTTGAGCCTTGCCTAAAAAGGCACTATGGGGTGGTAGCATTTTGCTACGATCTGGAATCCCAGGGTGACAGTGCAAGCCGGCCTTGCTACAGAAGCGTTTTGTCCAGCATGTCATCCCAGGCAGACGAACATTGGATCCCCTTTGAATGACGCTGATCATCTTATCTCTATGTGTGGCATCATTGGTGAAGAGTCAGAGTCTACTGCTCAAGGTCAGGGTCCTTACCCTGCCCTGCTCTATAATCAGGAAGCTCCTCAATGTCTCTTTCATGCTTGGTCATTTACACCAGCTTGGACAATGACTGAAGTCGTATTTGTAACTGCTGTCATGTTGTACCTGCTGTTGAGAGACCTAGTGCTGCGTTAGCGTACGACAGGCTAGCGCCGACAGACGCTACTGTATTCCCGCTCTGGTCTGGTAGGCCAGGTGTCAGTGTGTCTGACTATGGGTCACCAATGTGTGTATGTCTGGCATTGGCGTTGGGGGGCTGTGACTGTTTGACACTCTGGCTGGAGGGTCTATGTGTTGTATGTTGTGTTGTGTGTGATGGTGGAGGTGGTGGTTGTTGGGTGTCTGCTTTGGTGGCCTCTGTACTGAATTTTTGATCAGAGATCATGAGTATGTCTTTTGTGTGTTTATGTGTATGATTTCTAACTTTCTGGTGTTAGGTCTATACCTATCCCTCTGACTGGACTGGTCTGGCTGATGCAGAGCTCCTAGAGCTCAGGCTCAGCTCCAGTTTGCATCTAGCATGTGTTCTGTTTTGTAGGAGTGTTGAGAGGGTTGTGAGGGTACATGAGGCAATTGTAACATTGCCTCATGCCTTTTGCCCTGGGTCCAGAGAGAGAGGGGAGCACTGATCAGGAGGACTTGACATGCGAGAAGACTAAAACAAAACTTTAAAAAAGAGACAAAAAGTGTTAAAACAGAAATGGGGGGTTGCCTTTTTAGGTTATCTATAAGAGTGCTAACCGTATAAGAGCAAAGTAGGAGCAAGTAAAGGAGCTAGTGCTGCTAGGTTTAGAAGATAGAGAGTCTCAAGTGGGAGAAGTAGAGATAGATTTTCTTTTAGGTATTAGAGAAAGTGCTACAGACAGGGATGCTTAAAGGTAAGATTGAAAAGAATGTGAGAAGAGTGTGTTGAAGAGAGAAGTGATGAGGAAAGTAGGTAACTTGAAAGTGTTGTTTTGATGGAGAGTTACTATTTTTAAAACAGCAGAGATTTTGGAAACAGCAAGAGATGGTGGTGTTTTGGTACTATTTGTATACTGTGGGATGGCCAATAAATTTAAATAATTGGAAAGTTGGGGGCAAAAAAGTGGGATTTTGTGATTACATACACAAGCCAGTGAAGATGAAGAGAATGAAGATAGAGTCAGATTAACATAAAGAGACATGGCAATAAGAAATACAAGTGGTGGCTAACAAATGGGTGGGAGGGGAAAAAATTTGGGAAAAATGGAAAAAACAGAGAACTGAATTTTCTTTGAGGATGTGGTCTCTTTGAAGTTTTAATATACTGTTAACAAGCAAGCAAAAAACACAACAAAGTAAAAACAAATATAAAAATATCAAATATAGAAAAGCAAAAACAAAAAAAACAAAAATACAACCAACACTTCACAGCAAAGTGTAGCAGAGGATGATGAGCCTCTGGTAAAAAAGCTGAATGTTTTAGTTTACTTAGTAAATAGAAATTTTAGTTCCTAGCTCCACCCCCTCTGTAACAAGTGATTAACCTTAAGTGACCTCTTCTGTCTCGAATGAGTCTTCCTTGAATAATCAGTTCATTCTATGACTCAGAACACAGAGAGCTGTGGTCTCTTTTGAAGTTTTAATATGCTGTTAAAAACACAGAATGCAAAAAAACACAAAAGGAAAAAAAAACAAACTACAGTATTCAAAATATAGAAAGGCAATACAGAAATACAAAAAATAACAGCAAACTAACCTTTCCTTCACAGCAAAGTGTAACTTCTCTAGGGAGGTTAAGCATTCTTCGTAAATTGCACAGTGCTCTGATAAATCACTTGTACTTCCTACCAGCCCTGTGCAGTTGCATACAACGCTGATGAATACTAAACATTGTTTAGCCATGTTATTCTGCTATTTGTCTGAGTTATGAAGCATGTTTTTGTAGCTTATTCCACAACAGATTTTCCCTTTGGTACATTATACCATTGAATGATTGCTAGTGGATAAAGTGGAAGGAGGAATGGCAATTCTAAAAGCACGAGATAAAACGTGACATTACTTTTATAACTATAAATGTCATAGTCATTCATATTTAAATACTAAATGTTAAAGAAAATTGTACAATATAAACTATAAAAGAAGAATGCAGAGCCATTCAAATGGTTTTCTGATGTGAATTCTCATACATCATTTATGCATTTTACCAGGAGGCAAAAAATACAAGCCTGGCTGTCTATGTCCGTCCATACACAATAATATATATGTGTGTGTGTGTGTGTGTGTGTGTGTGTGTGTGTGTGTGTGTGTGTGTGTGTGTGTGTGTGTGTATATTATGCATTTCTCTGCATATGGATACCACACATTTTATCAAGTGCTCAGGTTGTCAAATGCTGTTTCTGGTGTCAGAATTTGTCGAATCCACTACTAGTCAACTGCAGGAAGCAACAAAACTTGCAATATCAAATGTTTCTTTCTGGGAGTGGAGAATGTAAATGTGGTAAATTAAAGTGGCCAGTAATGCCAAAACCTTTGGATATACATGAGTGTGTATGTGCAAATGTTCACAGGTTAGGGTTAGAGTAATGACTAGGGAAGGGAATAGCTGTTTAGGTGTCCTTCGGTACTGTTATATTTGCTGTACATCAGTGTGTGGGGTTGAAGTCATGAACGGAGGTAAATTTATCATTTGCAGATAAGATTAAGTTGGTGCAAAGGGGTAATTGGTGTAGTTTCGGTGATATCTATTTTTGATCAGCTGTGCTGTCATCATTCTTGCAGCAGTATAATATGTATCACAGTAAGCATGCCTGACTATTACTCATACATTTGAGTGTGTGTGTATGTGTGTGTGTGTGTGTGTGTGTGTGTGTGTGTGTGTGTGTGTGTGTGTGTGTGTGTGTGTGTGCGTGTAACTATTTTAAATGTCAAGACCACCTAGAGCGAGTCCTGAAACATGGAGACTTAATGGCCTAAAGAATGGACTTGCATATTACTAAGTCCAAAATGACATTTCCCAGACTGTTAATGTTTCTCCCCCGCAAAAAAAAGAAGTTTAAAAGAAAAGAGCGATTTTTGGCATTCGTTCTTCTCCTGGCTTTTTGGCCTTTTTCTTTCAGTGTGTTAGCACTCAAAATAGTTGGCACTTCGCATTTCGAGTGCCAGCATTTCAAAAGGAAACTGTGTGTGTGTGTGTGTGTGTGTGTGTGTGTGTGTGTGTGTGTGTGTGTGTGTGTGTTTATATACATATATACATATATATATATATATATATATATATATATATATATATATATATATATATATATATATATGCATTTGGGATCATGTGTTCATAGCAGATGAACAGAGATATCTCGCATGATAAAAAGTAAAAGCTGACCTAACAGTAACAAGTATTGACATAGGTGGAATAGTGATAACAGCTGAACACACTCTTGTCAATATTATTATTTCTGAGGTTGCAAAGACTCATTTAAATATTTATTTTTATACGTGCAATTTTTACATTGTTCAAAGTCAAATGACTTAAAACTAAAAGTGATACTCTGGTAAATTACCATTTTATTCAGCACTAAGTATCAGAAAACAGTAGTTTCTAAATTGTAGATGTATATTATATATATATATATATATATATATATATATATAGTGGATATAAAAAGTTTACACATCCCTGTTAATGCCAGGTTTTTGTGATATAAAAAAATGAGATCACAATAAAGCATTTCAGAATTTTCCCCACCTTTAATGTGATCTATAACGTGCACAATTCAATTGAAAAACAAACAAATCTCTTAGGGGGAAAATATAAAAAATAAAAAACGTACAATAAGCTGGTTGCACAAGTGTGCACACCCTTAAACTTATACTTTGTTGTGTGTGCACACCCTTAAGCTAATACTTTGATGAAGCACCTGATGGACGATTAAAGATTTTGTAGCTTCTAATTAAATTTTCACAGTATATTGTCTAATTGGGTAGAAGCTACCAAAGGAGACAAATCAGAAAAGGTACGCTTAACCTCTGCCTTCAACTTACTGTGTTTCAGCATATCCCTTTCTAAAAGGATAGAGAGCCATTCTGTTTCACAACGATGTGCTGCTGCCACCCACTGATCGCAAAAAGCTTTGCCAGTCTCATCATTCATATTAAAATGTATAGTAGGGCTTTTAAATGCTCAAAGACCTCTAGGTGAAATTTTAAGGTCTAAATAGTGCTGTAAGCCTAATATATTTAAATGTACTTTTGTTTCAGCAATCAATAATTTCTCTAAACTGTCACATAAGTCCTAAGTCTCTTTTGGTACGTTTAGAGAAACACTTTGTCCCACAGTAGAAAATAGATTATCTGTTCTAAACTGTCTATCCCCCAAAAATGTTTCCATAAATCTGGATGGAACATCATTCACATTAGTGGAAAAACGCTCACCAGAAGTAGAGATAGAAACAGCTCCTTGTACAGTTCCTTGCGCAATATAGTTGTCCGCTGTTCTCTGTGAAGAGTTTTGAAGTAAAATGGATTCCTCTCTGAAGAACCTAGGAATCTTACAAGATGGATCCGTGGCCATAACCCACCCAAAGAACAAATTAGCAAAACAGCTCTCGATAGAAAGATAAAAAATCCACAACCAGCCACAGTAAAAAAGTTTAATGAAAAGAACACAAAACAATCAAAACACTCTTGTGCCTCAGCACACAGCCTTCCAGGAGTAATACAAACACTCAAATACAAAACCTCTTATATAATCCATTAATCAACACTAATTACATAACAGTTGTTTCCAATTAATTTCCAAATTTAAACCTACAGGCAACAAAGTATCAAACTTTAAAATATAAATTGATTCTGTATAAAGTAGCTTCTCTTTAACTCTACGTATTCTACTATATATGTTCTAATGTTGTCCCTAGTTTTGGTAAAATAAATGGTGTTCATTTTTCCCCTTCTGGTAGATTTTCTTGTGACAGTGAGAGCACTATATATGCCCTGAGGTGCCCTTGTAATTTGTATTACATTGGGGAAAGTAAAAGGAAATTTAGAACCAGATTGCAAGAACATGTCAGGGACATAAAAAAAGAACAAAACTGAAAGTAATATTGCTATGCATTTTAAGGAAAGACACAAACGTGATTTTTCTTTACTTCAGGGCTGTGTTCTGGAACAAATATCTGTACAAGTTGGTGAAATGTATAGTGTTAAAGAGAAACTACTTCATAAGGAATCTATATTTTAAAGTTTAAAACAAGTGTACCTTCCGCTCGGAGTTAATGCTCCGTTGTATACAGCAAAAACAAAATAAATGATAAAACACAAAAGAGCAAAGCAATGAAGGAGTGAATATAGCAAAGTCCCATCCAAAAATACGCTCGCAGGAATAAAATAATCCAACACTCTCGAGTAAGAACTGAACGAATTTAATATAATTGTTGTGCAGGTTAGCGCTTTCGCTGGTTAGCTTCTTCAGACCTTATACAACAAAATATCCATAGAAACAAGTTTAAATACCCAAAAAGGCGCGAAATTTAAAATACCTAGTACTCTTTCTCTTTAATTAATACAATAAATATTAAAAATCATTATTAAAACATTACTGACACCAATGAGCCATTACCTAAGAACATATGCACATCAATATGATATGTATTAAAAATATATATGCACAAATAAGTATATGCATGTGCATCATTAAAATACATTGTGTATGAATACTACAATTCATTACACATCTGTATTGGAGTACATTTCTAACTGAATATATTTATTCAATCACTTAAATAGAAGACAAGAATACAAACTATATACTAAAAATCATCTGTCAAACATGTCCAATTATTTGTTATATTTCAGGCTCCTCAATTTCAATAATGGTCTTAAGGGAACTTTACCATTGAGTCCTGGTGGCATATCAGACCTGAATTTAATAATCCATTGTGTTTCTCTAGCTTGTGTGTAATTGTCCACATCTCCCCTCCTAATCGAGGTATGAATCTGTTCTAAGATCCTGAACATAAAAGAGTGGTCACTACCTTCATCATGTACATGTCTAGCTAATGCATTGTGCAAATTCCCTTTCCTAATGTGGTAAACATGTTCACGGATCCTATCTCTCAGGCAACAATTCGTCTTTCCTATATAGAATGCTTGGCAAAGGTCACAGGATGCCATATATACCACATTCCTAGTCATACAATCCCCTTTAGCCCTTATCTTAAAATCACCTAGCCCTAAGGGGTGTACAAATATATTGTCCGTGAGAATATAGGAACAGAAATTGCACATATTGCAGGGTCTAGTATAAAGTAAATATATTTGTACACCCCTTAGGGCTAGGTGTACATGTTTTCTTCATTGCAGACAGCCCTCTTAAAATTTGAAGATCAAAATTGACCTTTAACCTTGGTGATATCAACTCAGGGAAAATGTGAAATGCGTCCAAAGTAAGTAGCAATAGCAAGAAGTTATTCTGAATGTTTGGACTGCCCTTGGCTCTGGAAGGCTCCCCCCCCCCCCGTCTTTTTTGAGCCACCTCGCCATTGCTTTCTAAAGTTCTGTTTGCTTGTATTTTGCTTAAACAGTTTGTTTTGTTTCCTGTAAAAGAGTCCTGAACTGAAAAGAAAGTTCTTACTGAACCTGGAAAAGGAGGATTGAAAGATTGGATAACCTCTTAAATCAATTTTCTTCTTTCATCAGATATATTATAAGGATCTCAGCAGCTGAAGGGCTAAATAATACTTCTTTGTGAAGAGGAGAATTTAAAATCTCAGCTTTAACATCTTCTGCAACTTTTGAAAACTTATCCAGGCAAACCTTATTGTGATTGATCCAGTAGCAGCTGCTCTGGGTAGAGCATCAGCAGATTCATTGGAACACTTCAAAAGAGTGCTTGGTTACTTGAGAAACATAAGCTATTAAAGAGTTCAGAGATGCTTTAATCTCTGAAGAAGGAAGGTTAATAGTAAACTGCATCCTGTTCTGAAAAAAGGTCATTACATTTTTTAATGTATGACCTAGTAGTGTAAAATTCTGAAAGTTACGGTAGCAGAAGAATAAACTTTCTTCTCAAATCTGTTAAAAACTTTCCCACCCTTGTCAGAAGGAATATGGTTCGCATTTACAGAATGTTTGGCAGTAGATTCTTTCGGTAAGGAAATAACTGCAGGGTCTGATTTGGGATTAGAAAATAGCTATTTATGTATCTGAGGTACTTTGTGTAACCTATCAGACTTTATAGGGTGGGGAGGTTGGCTGACAAGCACACTGCAGGCTTTTAAGAAGTTATCCTCTAGTGCTGGTAAAACAGGAAGAACATCTGCAAGCTGAGGAAAATCCATTTGTAACAAATCGTAATACTTCTGCTGGGAGACTGGAATTTCACTTTGTTCCACCTGAAATAATTATTTAAATTTAGTCTTAGTTTCAGAGAAAGATAACCCTTCTGGAGGAATATCCTTTTCAAATGCTTATTCTTGTAGCATTAGTTGCTTATTCTGTGCTGTTTCTGATACAGAATAACTGTTTTTGCAACTATTACATAAACTATAGGCAATATTTTTGTCCTAAAATCTCAGGACATTTGCCATTTTAAAGTGGGACAGGTGGTAACCCTAAGGAATATCTGAAGAAACATTTTCTTTAGAATCAGAATATTCAGACTGAGGATAATTCAACGAAGAAAAATACTTTCCTTCCAAGTCCCTGCTATTCTGACTGGGAGTCAGTGTCAGAAAGAAAAAGGAAACCTTTTATCTTTTAGAACACAGTTAAAAAAACAGGGTTTAAAACATTAAAGGTTTGAAATAAACCTTTAGTAAACAAAGACCAGCAACTCTTGTCTGTCCACAGTGACAGAAACATGAGAAAAAAAAATGCTTAATTTTTTTGTTTTCTTTTTTTCTTAGGGGACCCCTGGAAAAAGACTGACACATGGCAGGGACACCAACCTTAGATCTAGGCTTCTTAGTCCTGCTGTATGTTAAGACATCATCCACTCTCTCTCCTCCAAGACTGGCAAAAGTGGTTCTCTCTTGCCAGGATGGGACAGCCCAACAGCCACTGAGGATGCATCAAACTCCTGGTCCTTTGTGACATCCCAAGGAACTACACCAGTGGGATGAAGAGACAATGATGTCTGGTCCCTGGAACCATGTTTGGCCTCAGCAGTCACCCATCTGTGGCTAAGGCAGTAAAAATGCTGGCCTGACACCTGAAGACTTCTGAGAAGTTTTCTTCTCCTTGTAGATAGGGAAAGGAAGAACTGCAGAGTTAGACAATTGCTCAGTGGTTAGGCAGAAAAAGAGTCTGACAAATGGGTAGGGGTGAGTCAGTAAGCCTCTTGAGAAAAAATTCACTGTTTTCAGATAAAAAGGACATTGACAGCTCACAAAAAAAAGACACACACACACACAACATGTACATGCATGCACACACACACATGCACACATACACACACATATACACACATGCACGCACATATACACACACACACACACACACACACACAGACGCACAAACACACATCCCATAAAAAATACTTTTTCAACACCAAAAAGTAGTTTTAAAAATAGAAAAGTGATTTTTTAAACTTTTTACATACAAACATTTTCAAAGAAAAACATATGGAATAGAAAAAATAAAGCAACAGTCCATAAAACACATTTCATGGCATAAATAGATACTTTTAGTTAGAAAAAGAAAACACAGATTTCTTTGAAAATATTGATGAAGTGGAGGGTTTTCTCCAGAATGGTACTTTTCTGGCCATCCTTGAAGGAGTGCTAGCAGACCTCCAGTTCCAGAAAACTTGCAGGGAGAGCACACTTTGGTGGCAAAAAAATTCTTAAGATTTGGCACTTTAACCTCTGATTTTATATGGATCTCCATGAGCTGCACAGCAGTTAGGGCATGTAGAAGGTGCCCTACGGCTTTGACAACTAGTTGTTTGTCATGTCTTTGGCAAAATGTAACCCATACAGCATGTACAACTGTAACAGTGATATAATGTTGAACATCTGTATTACCTTTATTAAGTGTTAGCAATGTACTTGCAAATGTCACGTACAAGTATGTAATACTGTATTACTAATGTGGATTGTTAGCAACATACAATTCATGAAATATTCACTCTCTTCAACTCTGTAATATAGTACTTTTACTATGTAGTTCTTTCTGTGTATAACTTCATAAATTAACTTTGGCAATCATTTCAAAATTATCTGAGCAATAGTTTATGAGGTGTAAACTAACTCTTCTACAATCCTTTCAGAATTATCTATGTAATAGTAATTTAACTGTTTTCTTGTAACAAATTGCACAGTTGCACTCAGGTCATAGCTGACAATTATACATAGACCAGTTCACTTAGTCCTATCTAAAAATGAGAAATAAATACATGGCTAAATAAAATAAAATAAACTGCCTCTGCAGTCCTTACATTTCTTAATTCAATAAACCTTTTCACATTCCTGTAGTAAATAAGGCTGAATGTTGTCTCACTCTAATACATCTGTGTGAAACTATGAAAACAAATGTTTACATAGGCAAATACTAATGTCCTGTAGGACATAACAGTTTACCAGCAAACATCCCATTAATGTTCAGTGCTGACTAGATTCAGAAATTACAGAAGGTCCATCAGTTGTTACCAGGAAAAGTGTCAGAAAAGTCTGAGAACTAGAGTAAGTAATAGAGTGGATTTGGTCAGGGGTGAACTCCAATGGTTGAACAATCTTGTTTGTTCTTTTACTGGATGAACAATCTTATTTCAAATCTATACCTTGTCAACATGGTACCTGCTTTAGTCAAAAGTGTCAGTAGCGCAATAGGTAGCATGCTCACCTGTGGTGCAGAAGGCTGTAGGTTCTATTCCCAGACCGGTTAAATTGATTGCTGACTCTGCCATGCAGCTAAGTAGGGTTGCTATACTCCTGCGTGTGCTGTCCTTCAGAGGAGATGTTAAACCGAGGCTCCATCTGCTTCAGTTGTTGGTAGCTGTGATGGATGTAAAAAATCCCACAGCATGTATCAAAAAGAGAAGGAGAAGTTCCCCTATGGCATGGCCAGATTTCTCCTAGTAGTATGAATATCACCCCCAGGTCTCCCCTAAAAGATGCTATCAGCCTAGTGGGACTAACACAGTCAACAAAAGGATGGGTAAATAAATTAAAAGTCATGCAAGTGGATGTTTTCAAAGGCTAAAGCATACCTTCCAACCTGCAGACATCAGAAGTATATAAAAATGCTCTTGCAAAAAAGTTATATGCAGCCAAAAAAAAATTGTGCACAAAAAAAGCATAACATTTGCATATTAATACTTCCAGAGGATTGTGGGATACTACATGAAAACAATAGTTTAATTAAAAAGCATAAAAAAATGGTGCAAAAATAAGAGCATATTATCATATCTTTATTGTAAGATGACAATAGCCATAGTTTGTAAAGTCGGTCTACATTAAATCATTGGTATTTTTTTTTTCTTTTTACTAGAACAACATAAATTGTTGCATCAGTCATAATAAAACCTACAATTGTGTATAAGCAAAACATGGACACAAAAAGGGCAATAATCATAGTCCTAAACGGCACGTAAAAATTCCAGACAGTGTGTATTCTGTACGGGTAAAAAATGGATGTATTTAACATGACTCAGGCTAAATCTCTAGATCCCTGTTAGTGGGGACTAGACCCCTGATACACCAACACTGTTTGTCACCTCTTACTGAAGTTCATTTACATAGTAATGTGCATTCCAAAAACACATACAAACCTACAAACAAAATAAAAACAAGTTGTACAACATGTATCAAAAAGTCAGATTTTTTTTTTATCGTCAGCCTAACTATTCATCTTGCTAACCCAAGTCAGGAAGAGAAAAATCTCCAAACATTCCAGTCTGCTATCAGTACAGTCCATTAGCAGGGAAAAGTCCCTGTCACTACACTCCAATGATTAAACAGCAAGACAACCCACTAAGCTCATGCATCCAACAAGTCAGTGCCTTACCTCAAGAGAGTCCCCCACCCTACCATCAGTTCTTATAATGCATTTCCTTACTCAAAGGTTTTCTCACTGTAGATCACAGCAATTTGCTTCTGTGACACTAAGATCTTGTTTCATCATCCCAGATTCTTTTTTGACTTATCTAATAATCAGTGCCACTTTCACAATTTAATTTGTCTACAAATCAGTCAGTTGTGTGAATCTCAGTAAAAAGACAGTAGCTGCTTATGAAGCAAAGTACCTTGTCTCAGCCTAAGGCAAGTAAAGCTGTGTGCTAGAAATAAAAGGATTGACATCCATAGCAGAGAAGCACAAATAATACATATCTAGGAGTATGTTAGTTCAATCATGGCTTGGATTAATTTTTTTTTTAATCATTAAGCCCCAATGAGTGGCACTTGTCAATGTGTGTGGTACGGCGGCCCCCTCAACCACAGTAGTCAATAATTGAAAGGCACCACTACATTCAAATGTTATGTCGCTTACATTTTACTTCCCACTAACTGGCTGGTAACAACTGATGGGTCTACTGCACACATCTTTGACCTGCTGAACAAGTGGCAATATCTAGATTTATTTTATTTTTAAAAAGATATCATGATGTGATACAGTGCTGCCAAGTATTAAAGTAAACTCTTTTCATAGTGTTTAGTTCTTCTCTGTCTCATGCGCACATTGTACTTCCAGGCTGCATCTGCTACTACAGTGTCATCTGATCTTGAAAGGTGCCACTTCATTGCAAAAAAAAAAAAAACGTGTGCATGCACTCTTTACTAAAGCCTGTCTGTAGCATATGTTATGAAAGGGGGGTGAAGGAGGACTAAAAATCAGAATGCGCTGGCAAAAATGGTAAGAGTTGTGAGGTGTGGACCAAATATCTATTTCTGTCCCCCAAGCAAGAACTATCCAAAGAAAATGCAGCTGTATACATTTTCTAGCCTTTTAGTATGGGGGCTTCCACTACTGTTGCCTTCGATGGACTGTCATGCTGATCGCCACATATTCCTGATGCAGTTTTGTCCACATGACCAAGTATTGTCAAGGAGTAGCATAGCACATAAAGGTAGCTCATTGCAGTCAGAAACCAGGGCAGTTTGAGATAATTTTCATCATAAATCTTGCATTTCTTCTCATTAGGTCCTTCTGCTACCACGCTATTGATTTGCTTCATTTTTCATCTTTAACAACATTACCTGATAAACAGCCTTTGTAACTGTAAAATTTCATCTCCATTTGTTTTCACAGCAGAATATGAATCAATTTTCACAAACACGCCAATCTCAGGCAGCTATCATACCCATACTGCAGTTAAGTAATTTACCCAGAGTCTTATACATATTTCTCTGAATCAGTATAAGTAACACCTTCACTATCACTTGAAAGTTGGCCATAAGCCAAGTGGGATAACTCGGTCAACAAAATGTAAATGAGAATAACATAAATTAAAATTATAATTACTGTCATTTCTAGGAGTATGATTTATGTGGATGATGTTGTTTTTGTGGGGTTTTTGTATGATGAGTTAGTGATTTTTTTTTTATATTTGTGAGTTAAATGTAATTGATGATGTGTACAGAATGGTGATACATACTTGATAATGCACTGAGTGCTGATAAATAATATTCATATTGTATGTCATATAAGTACTTTTACCATAGCCGTTTTATCAGTATTTTATTAGTGTATAAGTGTAGGCATGGATGTATATGTGTACAGATATATATATGAGTGCACAGTATGTATAGGTGTGTGTTTGTATATATATATATATATATATATATATATATATATATATATATATATAGGGTAACAGTTCACTGTGATTAATGTTTATGTGGTTGATGAAGTGAACTGTAGAATGTTCTTTGCAAACATTAATTTTATTGAATGTCTTATTTGCTGAATGTCATTTTTGCTGCAAAATATAAGTGGGTTGGTATTGTGTGAAAGTATGGGTGAGAGTATTTTCATGTTAAGGTTAGAGCAGAAGATAGGTAAGGGGATAGTTGTAGTGTTATACATTTGTGGTAATGTGTGGTGTGTTTTGGAATTAGGGAACAGTGCATTTGAAAGCGTCTGCTGGTTGGAGTTAGAAGTCAGCTAGGTAAGAGGATAATTTTAGTGTTGTGCTCATTTTTATATGCATGTGCAGTGTATCGGAATGTCTTGTGTATTGGTACTGTCAGGGAAATATTTTTTTTCATAGGATAATGTGTAGGGATGGTGTTAGGGGCAGGATTAAGGCTAGCAAACATGAGTGAAGTGGTTGGGTTTAATTTTAATCTGAGATAGGCAGGCAGAAATATCTCCCTGTAAACTGAGATATAAACGCAGAACAAATTATATTAGTTCACAGATAAGGCACTGTAACTCTAGACAATGTGAGACAGTAAGAATTAGTCAGTTTGCAAAGTGGGGTGTTGATGACCATACAATAAAGAAATGGCAGCATAAACAAGACATTACTGAACAGTGGGAGAAATGAACTTGCAGTAAACATATTATTATTATTATTATTATTATTGTTATTATTATTATTATTATTATTATTATTATTATGGGCCTTCAATAACTGTTTGTCCTGAAGGCTGTCATTTATTTTATACTCCATCTGTCTTCTTACACATCCATTGTTAGCTTTTTGACTGTTGCACTGACCCCTTTCTTAACTCACTTCTTCAGCTGACACCACACAGATGAACCTGGATATGTGCTTTCACTGGTGGAACTACAAAAAAGTCTTTGGAAGTATAACATTAATGACTTTGCTTGTATGAAGACCAGGGATTTGGGTTCAGTTGTAAGAAGGACCAGGAGGCCAATAATCATTATTGTAGTAGCAGACTGTTGGCATACTTATTGAAGGAGTGTGACATTCAGTAATGTCTTCCACACATATTCACTTTTGCACACTCATTCTATTAGATGTCTGTCTCACACCATCCACACTTCACTTGTGATCCTCTTTAGTTTCAGGGTTAGTGGTCTTTAATGGAGGTCATACAAACAGCTGAGTTGTACTCCTGCTTCCAAGATAGATGAGCAAACAGAGGCCATTACATCATCTCCCACTCAGCTAACTCCTGTGGTGCCCCAGCTTCATTCCTTCAATGGCATGGCCAATGGCATAGATAGGTGCTTTACACAGTAATGGTTGTAGTGGATAACTACCAGTTTGGTCATGCAGAGTTTACCAAGTTTGGTCAAGCAGAGTTCACCAAACTCAACTGATTCTTTGTCTCAGAGTATAATCGTTGCATTCGATATAACAACCACAGACAGTAGTATGTCAGAATCCTCCACAGTGGGAGGCTGACCTTTGCTCCTACAGAAGTTAGATTTTTTTTTTATTTGTGGTTTGTGTGTTTGTTAAAGTGCATTTCCAATGAATTCTTCTTGCTGAAACTACACTTGCCAAATTTTGAGCTAGTTGAAAGGCAGTTTATTATAAATACCAGGATACAGTAAGAAACTGTGAAGTGCGTCTTATAAATTACCACAAAGCACAATGATGGAAATGGTATCTCATGTTGTAGTTTAGATTTGAAGTTGCAGTTTGAAAAGTAAATATTTCAAAAATTGGTCAGACATGACCTACTTTCAGAAGAAATGTAGAAATTAATCTGCTGTGAACCACAACACATTATGAGAGAAGATAATCTTAAAAGAAATGGCAATATTGCTTAATAATGTGTATTTTATGACTGCCTGCATTAACTGCAAAAATACATCTGGTACTTACTGATCATAGTAAACAGATATCACTGCTGCCGGATGTACTGTTGTAGAGGTTTTTGTCATGACTACATCTACAGTGACCTTTATTCAAGTAAACTAAAAATGAAAATACCAAGCAGCAGCAACCAGATGAAAAAATGGCACAGACTGTTTATTCAAAGTATTCAAAGTAAGCGCTTTCGGCTGCAATAATATACAGCCTTCCTCAGACAAAGTACAAAGCCACAGCATTACACTGGGCTTAAATAATAATTCAATCCACTTCAGCTGACCTAAACAATTAGCAAATTAACAAATTAACAAATTAATAAGGCTTATACATAATTAGTATGACCCCTACCCATTTTCATATATAAATATATAACTATATAAAAACATAAGTATGAATATCCGATAAAATACAATGAAACAAAATAATTTAAATTTAATATATAATAATAAAAACCACTCAACATGTATATAAATATATATATATATATATATATATATATATATATATATATATATATATATATATATATATATAAATATATATATTTAAATGTAAATATAAATATAAAAAACACCAACCATATTATTTAATAACCTTACTAAGAAGGCATCATTGCCTACTAATTTATCTACGTAAGGCTTTTAATTTTAAAATACACTTAATAGAGGCAACATCATTTAGCCCTGGTGGTAGCTGTGCAGATGTTCTAACTTTCCAAAACAGCTCCTGCTCTTCTAAATGGAGCTGCCAGTTCCCACCTCTAATGTCAGTATTAACCTGATGAATAACAGCAAATAGGAAACTGTGTTCTGGATATTCAAGAATGTTCCTAGCTAATGCGTTTGTCAAATCGTTCCTTCCTATGGCATATAAATGTTCATAAATTCGCTTTCTTAGTTTCCTCTCTGTTTTGCCAATGTAAAAGGAAGGACATTTTTCGCAAACAGCAACATAAACCACCCCACTTGACTCACAGTTAAAGTTTCCTTGAATGGAAATATTTAATTTATTAATATTGATTTTACTACAAGCTGCAACATATTTACACTGGCTACACATTCCACATTTTCGCATACCAAATATTTTTTGTTTACTAGTATTCCTACTTTTTTCCACAATTGCTTTTAAATTGGAACCCCTTCTATATGCAAACATTGGATGTGTGCCCAATGTTTTAGCTAATGCTCTGTCTTCCAAAATGATATTCCAGTTTTTAGTCAATATGTCCCTAATAGCCTGGAAATCAATGCTATACATGAACAAAAAAGTAATATTGTTTGATACCAAACCATTATTATTATTATTTGTGCCCAACTTTGTCAACCTGTCCAATAATGCACCTCCCAACAATGGCTTAAAATTACCGTTTTGTCTTTTGGTCTGCACTAACTCTTGTAACTGATTTATTAAATTATGTGGGTAGCCTCTACACAAGAACATTTTGCCTATATTATCACATTCTCTAAGAAAGTCAGCCTCCTCTGATATCATCCTAGCAGCCCTAACAAGCTGTCCTTTAACCACACTTCTTTTTTGATGGAAAGGGTGACAACTTGAAAAGTGAAGGTAACTATTCGAGTGAGTTGGTTTTCTATGGATAAAAGATTTAAACTTGTTGTTAACCCTATCCTTAGATATAGTTACATCTAAAAAGTGCATTTCTTCCATACTCACAGAGTATGTAAACTCCAAAAAGTCAGTCATAATTAAAATGCTGTCTATGACGTCAGAAATTAAATCCGGTGAACCATTCCAAATGAAACACATATAATCTTGGTATCTTGTATACCAAGTGACATGTTGTTGATATAATTCATTATCAAACAAAAATTGATGTTCCCAGAATGCCATTACACTATTAGCAAAGCTACACCCGCATGGTGAACCCATGGCAATTCCAGTATTTTGTAAGTAAAATTGATTCTTAAACACTAAAAAGTTATTGGATAAAAATATTTCCAGGAGGGTCTCCACAACATACATCTGCACAGAAGAAGAAAAATTCCTGGTCCAATCTATACCAAGTTGGTGTGGAATTACAGTGTATACATCTTTTACATCTACTACCAGAAACACATACTCTGAATTATATCCAGTTTTACTAAGATTTTCCAAGTAGTCCCAGGAATCTTTACATATCTGGGGTTCACCTTGTAACATTGGCTTAAGTATCCCATCCACAAACTTCGCACAAGCATAAGTAATAGATCCTCTCCCGTCAACTGTTGGCCGAAATGGGGGATCTACTAAATTTTTATGGATTTTCGGTGTGCCAAATATGGTGGGAATTTTTGGAGCTGGCATGGATAGGAAGTGAAAGGTGTTACAATCAATGCTTCCTTCCAGAAATAAATCATCCAAGATGCCCCAAATTTTCCTATAGGCTCCATTTATCTCATTAAGACTGGAAATCGAATATATGTCAGACTGCAAATGGTTTAACATCTTTTTATCATATAAATATTCATCCATGAACACCAGCTCCCCTCCCTTGTCTGGTTTCATGACTATAACCTTACAGTCATGCAACAAAGCAATAAATTCCAGTTCATTACTAGAGATGTTACTTGTTTTTTTGTTACTTGCAGCAAAAAAATTATTATTAGGCTTAGTTCTTAAATCTATTTCACAAACTTTTTCAAATATATTCAAAATGCAATTCAATGGCAGATTAAAAACACTTGATACTCTCAAAGTATTACAAAGGGCAGGTGTATTACCTAAAGAAACTGCTAAGTTCAGTTTCCTAACAAATAATTTTAGGTCAATGATAGTTTTAACCAAATTGCCCCTTCTATCGGGGACAAAAGAGAGCCCTTTCGAAAAAAAATTCAACAACTGGTTGGTCAACAGTCAAAACCGTGTAGTTGTAAATTTTAAAATCACAGTTTTGGCTTGTGAGAACTGTAGGTCCCATCATTGGAGGAAGCATCATCTCCTCCATTGATTCCGTCTCTTCCTCCTCTGTGGTTGACCCCCGTAGTTGGACCTGGTATTGTTGTTCATATGTCTGTTGTTGTCCCTGAGAAAATCCTGATTATTGTCATTTTGTTCATGTGTGTAATTCTGATTTTGGTTATTGGTATTATTGTTGCCACTGTTAGTATTGTAATTATTGTTGGTTTGGTTACAAATACGTTCGCTCCTACAAACTACAGCTTGCTCTTGATTTTCGATGTTATCAGTAGGGGTAGCTACCTGATTTTCAGCCCCTCTATTAAATGAATTATTCCCTATTAATAGTGGAGGGGGATAGGCTTTGTTATTTTTATAGTCATAGAGGTCTCTGTCCATTTTACGTTTTTTATTACTAGCCATTTTACTCATAGATGCCTCTATACTAGAAAAAATCATTAAATAATCATATTTATAACGTGGAAAATCACTATCTTGCGTTAATCCAGTCTCCAGTACTTCAAGTTCATTTATGAGTACTGTGATTTCACAGTTATAAAAATTGATTAAGGATGACAAAAAGTCAAAGCCCTGTGTATCAAAAAGGGCTAACAGCTCTTTATGAAAAACTGAATTGTTAACTAACCCTGCAGGATAGCGCCATTGGCGTAGTCCCTTAGGAACCACTTTTTTAGATATACATTCTTGCAGATAGGCGACTTCAAGTTGCAATTTCTTGCATCTAAACAGTTTTTGATCAAACATATTAAGTTTATCCACAAAGTTGCTCACCGCTCTTTCTTGCTCTACCATATTTCCATTATGATTAGCTAAGGCTCCAAAAAAGTCTTTTTTACTCAGAAACGATGCCATAGAAGGTATGGTGGTTATATTATTGCCATCGTTTAAAATCCTTGGCGACTGATGTCCTCGTTCTTGTGTGGCTTCCCTACTAGCCCTACGAACGCTAGCATCAGTGTTGAGATGTTCAGATGCACTATTACAGGGCTGAAGTGGCAACGGATTTCCTTGACGTGTTACAGAAAGTGCAGCTACAACAGAATCCCCCCTAGCATCAACGGGGGCTCCAGAAACGATGCCGGAGGCATTAGCCTCCACTTTTTGTGATAAATCCTCCACTCTCGTTAGTAAAAGATTGACCAAGATAGTCAAGTTGCCCAACTCTTTCCCTTCGTCAGCTTTACTGATAACATTAGTTTTGTTAGACGAACTAGTGTCTCGCTCTTCGTCCTGCGAGAAAAGCAATTGTGTGGCAGTCCTATTATGCCCATTCTCCATACTAGGCGTAGCGTTACTGCTAGGCATATCGAAATGTAACCAACAGACAAAAAAACAACAACTAAACTAAAAATGAAAATACCATTTGCAGCCGAAAGCACTTACTTTGAATACTTTGAATAAACAATCCGTGCCGTTTTTTTCATCTGGTTGCTGCTGCTTGGTATTTTCATTTTTAGTTTAGTTGTTGACCTTTATTCAAGTAGTAAGTCTGAACACTGGGGGAGCTGGCTGGGGAGATAGGATTGAATGGCGAGCGAGTTCTGTCTTACAGAGATTGTAAGTGATCTGTTTGCTTTGGCAACAACCCCCTGACATTTATTAGGGTGTGGTACAATCAAAGCAGTACATGGGATATCCAGGATAGTGATGTTCGACCTCCAGATGTGAGACTGCAAAAGCACACTTCCGGTTACTGAGTAGCAATCTTTGTATGTCCAGCATCATTTAGAAGAAATAAGTAGGTGTAGCCCCTCATTATTAAAGGCTCCAGGTACATTGTCCTCATGGGTAGTTTGGGATATCAATTATATATGGCCGATGATCATGTTTTGGGCATAGGATAGTGAATTGGAGTTGAAGTTCATTGCTGGAAGATGTCACTGGTTTAATTCGTTCTCTCAGTGAGATGAATAACGGCGTACATTTAGAATAAATGGCCTTATTGTCAGCAAAAATGATGGCCTTAGCATAATGCTGCAGATGAAGAATGACTCTTTTAACAGTTCGTGGATATTACTGACTGTATTTTGTATGTTAGTACTGCCTTGGCTCCATTTTATAAGATGACTATAATTAGCTAATGGTACACAAGACTGTCTGTTGCTAAATAGCTGAAGTGCATTTGTAGTATTGTCTTTTTCATTTCTCTGCTTTGCTTCCAATAGCTGTGGCTCTATATCTTGTTGACCAGTGGTGGGCTGTGGAAGATATTTTGAAAACTTCAGATAATTTCCGAAATGGTTTAATTCAGGTAATGCTACTAGCACCTTTTATTAGGTCATAAAGTATACGTTGTACTTCTACTGGGTCTAAGTGAAGAACTCTAACTTTATTGCTATTACATTCCAGATCATTTTTGTGTAAAAAATATAGCAGCAGCAATTTACATGCCACAATCAAAGTTTTAAATAAGAAGTAGGATTTTGATGAGTCCTTTATGCTATTCATTAACACATGCTACTGAAACAAATATGCACCATTTAAGGTACCCTAGCGCGCACACTCTGAGGTACTGCTTCGGACCATGCAAAACAAATCTATTGTTTCTTGCAAGGGGCAAGTCCCCTTGTGCCCCCCCTCCTCAATCCCTGCTTATTATATATACTAACTCCAAGATCACACAGTCCCAGGGGAAGCAGCATATTCCCAAATCTAGGAATTGTTGATCTTGCACGCCAGTTTACCATCTGTTTTGACATTTAAAGTGGATTCACAAAACAGATGCCAACACTTGGGAGTTTTGCTTATAAAAGACACTCCCATCTATCTATCTGTATATATGTATATATATTTATATATATATATATATATATATATATATATATATATATATATATATATATATACATAGATTAACTTCAGAAGACTGAAATCCCAAAATCTTGAATTTGAGAAGACTGAGACCAAAATCTTGAAAGTTCAAAAGACTGAAAACTCAAAATACTGAAAACACAAAGGATATCAACACTTACTATAATCCAGCAAAAGTAGATACAGAAAAAAAATACAAGACAAACCATATTGCTTTTCTCCAAGTTTAAGCAGGGGGGCAAGCACCCCTGCACCCCCATGTGGGGGGGGGCTCCACCCCCCCCACACCCCCGCTACTTAAATATATCAACTCTGATAACATGAGTTATGTTGTACTATAGCAAGTTAGAAGGGAACAAGACTAAGGTTACAACAGGCAGTCATGAAACACATAATGGTATGTTTGCCATTTTGTTTTGTGGAGTGCGATCTTGGAGTTGATATATTTAAGTAGGAGGGGGTGTGAGGGTGTAGGAGGGCTTGCCCCCCTCTTTATACTTGGAGAAGTGGCAAATGGTTTATCTTTTATTTGTTTCTGTATGTAGTTGTGCTGGAATATAGTAAGTGTTGGTATCCTATGTGTTTTCAGTATTTTGTGATTCAGTATTTTGAGTTTTCAGTCTTTTGAACTTTCAAGATTTTGATCTCAGTCTTTTGAAATTCAAGATTTTGGGCTTTCAGTCTTCTGAAGTGAATCTATATATATATATATATATATATATATATATATATATATATGTGTGTGTGTGTGTGTGTGTGTGTGTGTGTTCTGTTTGTACATTTTTTTAAATACACACACACACACACACACACACACACACACACACACACACATGCACATATACATACATGCACACATTCTTGAATGAGGACACTGCTTAAATAATGGCTCTGTGTGTGACAGCTGAACTTTCTTGTTTTGTATAAGGAAGATTTGTAGAAAGCATAGACTTATCTTTGACTACTATCCTACAGTACCTTTGTAAGATACACTATCTTTCACATGAAATGCTAACATGTTCAGTGCTTTTTCACTGTATTATTGAAGATATGTTTGCACTCTTACAGTGATTCTGCTGAACATGTTGTCCCCGTAACCTCATACTGCACATATGCTGAGGTAATTGGACACTGAAGAACAAAACTTTATAAATTCTGGCTGCTTGCAGGCGTTACAGTCCAGTCCACATATATGTTAACAACCTGCCACTTCTGAGCAACATTTGTAAGTGTGCATTTGCTCTTCTAATCTTACGAGTTATGTGGTTTGGCATCCTGTGCTGTTTGGGAGCTTTGGAAGCAATTGCCAGCAGTTTAGAATTTTAACTTGTCTTGAATTGTACTGTACCTTTCTCAAGCTAGCTAATATTACTCAAGTTAACTATGTGGTTCAGTGCTGAGCACAACTACAGGTGTTAAAAGAAAGACTTTGTCACACTCGGTCATTCACTATATGATACTTTGTAATGTTTTAGACACTTTAATCTTTTTCATTTATTATCTAGCTAACAGGATGGTCATAAAGATTTTTTTTTCCTTTTTTATCCGTGATGTAGGTCACAAGGGCAAAGGTAAGTATAATATATGAGGACAGTTAAGAGTAGCCAGTCAACCATGTCTTTAGGGGCATACTGAAGGACCTGGATAAAACCATGTAGGCACAGGAAGAACATAAACACTCCACACAGACACTGACTGGAAGTCAGAACTGAATCATGGACCCTGGAGTTGTGAGGCAGCGGTCTTAATCAGCGATCCTTCACAGTGTCACTACCCTTTTTACACTTTCTGACCATTTAACTTTTTTACATTTTTGAATCTTACAGTTGTGTTCAGTATGTGGCTGGCAGCATTCATCTTGACATCTTAACAGCATGATTCCTGCATAGCATAAATATTATCCTAGTAATTCATGTGGCACGAGTGAATGAGGTTTCAGGTGATCAAATTAAAGTTGATTACGCTCAACTTTGCAGTGTTTGCTACAGAAAATAACTGCTGGTACAATTTCTGTTTGTGCACCAGCAGTGATGAGATGTCTGAGGTCTTTTCTCTTTTCTCCATGATTGTATGGCCATGAAGTTACTGTATTTAAATAAGAAAAGTGAAGGGATGAAGCCTCCCACATACAGGTGCAGGAGTGAGCTTGCCACCTTGCAAAATGCTATTTATAACTTTTTGTCAGGGTGAAGCATGGAGAGTCATAGGGGAAGCAAGCACAATTTTTTTTATATGTTAAAGCCATATGTTACAAATTACTTAAATGACAGCTTCACCCTAAACACAACATTTCCTTTCCCCAGAATATATTTTCGTCCCAACAGAAGGATCCCCATACTTTCACATATTAAAAATATTGACTTAGTATTTTTTTCTCCTCTATGGCATACCTGTCTTAGTTTACTCAGTGCACACCATGGTTGGGCTGAGTAAAATCTCATGATACTTTCTTTAGGAATTTAACTCGGCACGTAAAAAATCGGCTGCCAATCATTAGCGGGCCGGAGTTCCACTGTGGCGACCCCTAACCAGGTAAACCGAAAGACACAATAACTTTCTTTAGGAATTTATTAGCCTTGCTCTTGCATCATTTTTCCTATCACAACTAAAGACCTTTGCCAGGGAAAAAAATGACAAGATACTTGTAACTCCTTTTTGTCATTGTACACCATTAACATTAGCAGGCAATGGGTTAACAATCAGTAGTAGGTATCCACTAAAGTCATAAAAGTATTTGGGCACAAAATCCACAATTCTTCTATGTCCTGTCATATAAAACTGCATTCCTCCCTTCCCATGCATAATAAACATGATTACCCTTTTGTAGTCTGAAAATTAATAAACCTGTTAACCTTTGAGATCTGCTTCACTAATTAGCTGAATTTTGCAAGAAAGAAAGTATAACATTCTGGCTGATTCAGGGAAGGAAAGTGGAAGGAAGACAGCATCTCAAATTAACAAAATATCACTTTTTCAACGGATTATGTTATCTCAGTTAGTTCTTTCCTGTTCTGCAATAACTTTTCACAGATGTTTGTAGGAAACAAATATGTAAGCTTCTCTGGAAGATGCCATTGACATTTTACTGGGAGTTCTCAAAACTAACAATATTTCTCACTACTTCCATTCCAAGCGAAGGGGAATATGATTTAATAGTACAGACTACGGCATTATAATCTCATCAGCTGTGCCCACAGTGGATAATGGGCAAGTAGAAACTTTCTGAAAAAACGAGACCATATTAGCATGTCTGCTTCCTTGAGAGAATTCAGAGTTAGAAAAAAGAGAACTAGCAGTAAGTAGTTATTGTGCTGTTGTCAAGTTTGGATTGTGTAAAGCTTTGCGGTAAGATAAAAAAGTGTACATTTTTTCAGCTTCTCCCTGTGGTGGCCCTTGAAGTGGGTATCTGGCACTAGACTAAAAATTCTCTTTCCATCTTAGTATTCCTCACATATGCAAGCCTACTGCCTACAAAGAAGTGGTCAAACAGAGTATGGCATTACAAAAAGAGGTAATATGATGAGGTTCACTGTATATCTATAGGCATACTCTGGTCTTTTTGTACCTGGCACAAAAAGTTAAAGGAACAGTCCTAGAACTCAAGAGAAAATATGTTTGTATATGGCTCTATTTCACAAGCTCGAAGTTTCTAAAACTTCAAACTGCAAATGGTCGAGACCATAAGATCGAAGTTTTGAAACTTCAAAATTGTAATAAAAAAATAAAAACAGAAAAAAAAATGTTTTTGCAGAGGACAAGCCCCCCTGCACCCCCCACACCTCCCGCTAAATAAATATATCAACTGCAAGATTGCACTACAGTGAGGAAAATGGTAAATTTCCTGTTCTGTGCTGTACGGCGACCTCCATTCAAAACGTTCAAAGTTTCAAAACTTTGATCTTATGAGCTCGATCATTTGCATTTCAGAGTTTTGAAACTTTGAGCTTCTGAAGAGAATCCGTGTATGTGTGTGTGTGTGTGTGTGTGTGTGTGTGTGTGTGTGTGTGTGTGTGTGTGTGTATATATATATATATATATATATATATATATATTTATGTTTATGTATATGTGTGTATGTATATATATATATATATATATATATATATATATATATATTCATGTTTATGTGTATATATATATATATATATATAAATAAAATACACACACACACACACATATATATATTTAAATTAAAAAAATAAAACATTTCTATCACCCTGGAGAAAAGTACTAAGCTGAACCAGTGTTGAATGCTTTCATTCTTTATTAGTGTCAGGAACTTCTTCAGAAAAAACTGTAATGGGTGAGTACATAGTGTGTGGACCACTAAATATAGTAAAGCAGTCAGTAAAAACAGCCAGTAAATTCAATGATCAAGTAAAATATAAAAGCAAATATTTTCTGCAACTCATGGTTAAAGCAATAAAATTGTAGTAAAACTGGTTAGTGATAACAAACAAAGCATGGAGGAATTAAGTGTACACAGGTTACTAGGATCAAAAAGAAAGTGGCTATTCAGGGGACACCTGAGGCAATGTAGTGCCTTTTAATGTTTTGAGTATTATTTAAACCTGTGATTAAGTCATCACCCAGATAAAACTGCCATATAATTTCACATAGCATTGTTGAAGTTCAGTAAAAAAAAACTGTAACAGAAGGAACTGGTGGCAACATAAACCGAGTAAACAAAAACTATTGCAATTCCTTGTCAGAAATTATCGCTCAGTGTATTGTAACATTGCTAGAAATTATCTGGGTGGTGAAAACAAAGTGGGGGCAAAGACAATGTTAGGCCAGAGGTTAAAATAAAATAAAGGAAAGGTAGCCCTTACATAGCATTGAATTAAAAAGAAATTAAGAATCAGTTTGTATACATTCATATGTTAAAGATACACAGACAAATTAGTAAGTGGCTGTTCAGGGGTTACATGAGCCAACGCAGTGCACATTTAATGTTCAAAGCTTCATTCAAACCAGGGTAAAATTCCTCTCTAAGGAAAAGCTGCCACTTAAGTTCTTATACTTTAAGTAGAGCATCAGTATCCCCACAAAAGTATTTACCTGTTCACTTACAAAAAAAGTAAAGTTTTGGAATTGGCGACAAAACAAACTGTATTTACCATTAGCATTTTTAAGTCCTTGTTACGAATTGCCTCATTATGTTCTTTAATGCAGCTAGATAGTTTGCTGCTACTCTTTCCAATGTAGAAGCTATTGCATGTACTGCAAATACCTGCATAAACAACACTGGTGCTGTGACAGTTAAAGAATCTACGGAAAGTAATCTTGACAAATAAAATTCACATCCTTTGTATATGAAATTGCATGCAACACATGATCCACATGAGAACATGCCTGGTTATTAAATAGTTCTCCGAATGTTTAAGCAAAAAAGGAACATTGGAATGTTCAAAAGACACATGTAAAGTCTTAGTTTTCTTATGTGTAAAAGTAGGAGTTTCCCCTAAAATAGCAGCAATGCCTCTGTTACTCTTGACTATGTGTCAGTTGTTTGTGATGACGCCCTGAGTTGGTATCAAGTCCAAGCTAATAGGGAGGGGAAAGCTGATGGTTCGGGCCACAGTTGGGTTGCAGTTGGGTGTAGTGGGGGTTCACTTCAAGTCAGTGTGCTGATTGGATGCTGAAGAAAACCTGTATAACAGAATAGGTTTAAACTTGGAAGCCCGTGATTTGCTGACTTCTGCAAAAATGTTATCAATGAATCGTATTAAGTAGTTCCTATTTGCAAATAGGCTGCTGAGGATGATGCTTTCTTTTAAGAAAATACAAACGGCCAGCACCAAAGAGGAATCCAATCTTTTTATTTAAACATGAAGCAAACCAGTTTCGTTCCTGAAGACCTTTATCAATACAAAAAACAAAGAAATGCACTAATAACACCCTTTTTAAAGATATATTCCTTGATTGTCCCACCAATCAGAACAAAAAAGTTATCACTTAATTAAGTGTAATAAACACACCCACAGTAAAATGTGTATACAATACAGCCACACAAGGAAATATATTCAGTATAACCACATAAAAAAACTGTTAAATGCAGGATATATAGACATATTTGATAAACCAAAAATAAAAAACATAAAGAACTTGAAGAAAGAGAAAACAATGCTAGAAAATTATGTAGAGCCCAATATAATAAATTATCTGTAACAGAGACCTATATTTAAACATACTAGACTAAACCTCAATACTACATTTAATGTATAATCTTATAGGTGGTCATTGAGTCCGGGAGGGGAACAAACCACCCCAAACAAATGATCCATGACCTTTTCTTTTTATTAAGATATTCATGCCATTTTTGCTTGGAAAACTTTAAACCTACAACCTTGTCAGTGATGTTAAGATGGAACTTAGCCGTTTTATGAACCAATGTGTGTTTATATAAGGCATTTGTAATAACCTTATTTTTGATATTACTCAAATGTTCTGACATCTGTAATTTAAGAGACCTGGATGTTTGGCCTATGTAAAATGCAGAGCAGTGACATTCAGCTAAATAAATCACCCAACTGCTACTACAATTTGTAAAAGTCCGGATTTCAAAAACCTTTGTAGTGTCTTGGTTTTCAATACATACCTACAGAAGGTGCAATGTTCACAGGGAAAACAACCATATACTCTAGTACCATCTAAGGTGCATTGGGTTTTCACTTGAACAGATGAATGTCTCTTGTAGAAACTAAGATGTCCCCCTAAAGTAACCTCTCTCTGATAAGAGAAAGCACATCTATTGTCCAATATCTTGGCCAAGTATTCATTAGAATGTAGAATGTCCCAGTGTTTTGTACCAACTAAGATGTCTAGTATTTCTACCAAAAGTGGTAGTAAACCTGATTGTGATTTAGAACCTTGATAAATGAGAAGTCCATCCCTGGATATCTTGTCCACAATGGAACTAGTATATGACAGATGTTTACTGGAATACCCCCATTCTATAAATCTGTGGGTTAAATCCGTATTGAAATGGACAAGATCCGTCTGATTTGAACATATTCTTTTAATCCTCATAAATTGGGATTTTGGAATGTTTTTTGCAATATGACCTAGATAACAGCTGGATGCATGCAGTAATGAGTCGGCGTGAAAGGGCTTCGTATAAACTGTACTAGCTAGAGTGCCATCTTGCTGTTTGTTAACCAGAACATCCAAAAATGGGATGGACTTTCTATGGAAGGCAACAGTAAAATGAATGCCCCATTTATTGTCATTTAAATAACTGACAAATTCTTGTAAATATATTGCATCAGATTTCCAAATCATCCAGCAGTCATCCAGGCACCTACGCCAAATGTTCATTTCATCCATAAAAATATTATGGCTCCAATCATAGATCATGTGATGTTCCAGGTAACCAATGAAAAGGTCCTCATAAATGGGGTCAAAAGCCGCCCTCATAGCGGTACCCTGAACCTTGAAATAACATTTCCCATTAAAAAGAAAAACATTCTTCGTTAATACGTGCTCAACCAAACAAAGAAAAAAGGTATTAAACCTGGGATTGTACAAATCCAGTTCGGTGAGCCAAAATTCAAGTGCCATAAGGCCAGCCCAGTGAGGGATGCTAGTATATAATGATGTTACATCCAAGGTGCACAATAGCCTTTCATCTTCCACCTGAGAGTCAGAAATAATGTTGAGAAACTTTGTTGTATCTTTAATCCTAGCCCTAACTCCTATCAAAAAAGGCATAAGATATTTGGTAAGATTAACAGAGATGGGTTCCGTTAAGGAACCCCTTCCAGACAGAATTGGCCACCCCGGGGGATTATGAAGGCTTTTGTGCACCTTGGGAAGCAGATAAAGATGTGAGAAGAAGGTTCACTAACTTTAAGATGAAAACAGGTTTGTTCATGTATGATGTCCTCACTATTAACCATATCCAAAAAATTATCAATTTCAATTTTGAAATGTGAAGTTGGATCAATAAACATATTCATATAGAATCTGGCATCCTGAAGCTGTTTGTTGGCCTCAGTTTCATAATCAGACAAATTCATAACAACTATAGAACCCACTTTATCTGCTTGAACTATAACCAGATCTTTCCTACTTTTAAGCTTGCAAAGGGCTTCCCACTCTGCTTGATTTAAATTATTGAAAAGAAAACCCTCATTGGTATGACCACCAAAATGTAACTCTTTGAGTATGCATTTCTGTAATATCTCGATGTGTTTATTCATTGGTGGTACAAAACTGGATGCATGGAATTTAAATCCCACCTCATTAGATTCTGTGTGGTAACAGTGGACTCCCAGCAAAGGGAATCAGTGTTGAGGAAAATTTCTGTATCCAGGAACTGAACTTTAGAGCCACATCCCGAAATGGTAAAGCAAAGAAATGGAATGCTGTTGGAAAGTTATTGAATAAAAGAATTTAGCTCCTGTCACGAACCCTGCCACATACAAAAAGTATCATCTATATAGCAGTGGTAAATGGAAGCCAGGAAGGTGGACAAGGGTACTGGATTCCCATCCACTTAATACTAAATTTGCATAAGCAGGAGCCATTTTAGTCCCCATAGCAACCCCTTTAATTTGTTGATAAACAACGTTGTTAAAATGAAAAAAATCTGCAGTTTGTTAAAACATTCCTGGATCAGCACTCGGCCTTCTCCAGTGATAAAATTAGCACCATTTGCAGCCTCATTGATGTGATTCTTCACGGGAACGTTT